>NC_046604.1:1200000-1500000 GCF_011750605.1 Drosophila busckii
ATGTTTTCATACAATTTTAACTTACATTTACTAATGAGATATGAATTATGTTTGGCTTACATTTGCAATGCAGCAGATATTTATTATTGCTTTAACCTTGATGCTAACTACTTAGTCTGCTATAGTTTGCTCTCCAAGCCCTTTGACTGCTATTTATAGCAATGTACGTGATTTTTAGCACACTTCTTATGGCCATTTCGCTGATGTTCATCAACTCAACTGGCTGTTTCCTGTCGACTACGCCAATCTCTGTCTCGCCTTCTCTCTCTCTCTCTCTCTCTCTCTCTCTCTTTGGGCACTCAGTTGTCGGCAACCTGTCATTGTTCTCGAGCAGTTTAAAAGGTTAGTTAATGAAGTCATTTGCTAGTTGCTGCTTCCGTTTAATTGTGGGTCGTTCGTTCGTTCTCAGTCGTTCGTTGGTGCTTTCGAGGAGTGGCCCATGCCCACGCCCACGCCCACGCACAGACCCCCACTGGTCCCTCCGCTTTGTTTAGTAGTGTGGCGCAACCCACGCTGCATGTCAATTGCTGATGAGCTTTTAATAATGTTTTCGTCTTTTGCCATCGTAATTCTTTTTGCCGCATAATTCGATTATGGTGCGGCGACTTTCAAGTGCCCCCAGAGTCAGACGCAAGCGGCACGATGGCAAGGTAGAGTGGCACATCCGTGCTGCGGCGCTGGCTTGCAATTTAATTAAGCGAAGTGCAACTTGACGATGCGTCTGCGCCAGTAATAGGCAAAAGAATCCTCAGCAGCAACAGCAGGCGGCAGCAGTCAAAGCTGATGCAGTTGCAAGCCAAAGACAAAGACGACGACGACGACGACGATCAGGCGCGATTATCGACTGTTGCACCCACACGCTGTGGCAAACTGTATATGCGAATTGGCAACGGCGACACGTGCAGCATGCAGCATGCGGCATGCGTGGCTTTGATGACGCTGCCAGCAGGTTGTGCCACGCCCACATAATTATCGTTATCATTGCGCTGCACGCGTTGCCTGCCTTGCGGGAAATCCGTTGCGCTGTTTATGGCTGCTGCCCCGTGTGGCTTGCTGCATGCCACAAATGCCACATAACCCCTCCCGCACTTTAAAGTGCGTCAGTGATCATAGCTGCAATTTGATTTAATTGAAAAATTTTAGTTGTTGCCGCCTGTCTAATTGAACTAACTGCAACATGTAGTTAGTAGACGTGCCACATGCCCCAAACCCAGTCCCCAGGCATTCGCTTCGTGTCTAGCCTGTAATGGAGTTGTTATGTTTTGCTCAAACGAATTTAACTCAATTATGCACATTGTAAATGCCTTGGCTTACATGGGAATTTTGTTCAACTTTGAGCAAAGCTCAGGCATTAAAGGATGCTCGCACTGTATCCTGTTTTCAGCTTGCTTACAACTCCTGTGTGTGTAAGTGTGTGTGTGTGTTAGTTAAACTGAGCTGGCAGTAGAGCAATAGCTAAATAAATAAAAGCAATTCAAAAGATTGTAATTGAAATTTAAAATAATATTTTAAGCAAAAGTGCATAAGGCTGTATTTTTTATATTTTAATTAATTGTATTTTATTGGCTATTGCTGTCAAAAGTTATAAGGATAAAATGTATTTTTGTATATTATAAATATTATTTTATTATTGCTTGCTGGCTGTAAAGCAATAATAAAATCAGAAATCAATAAGGCAAATTAAATGACTGGCAGCAAGTTAAATATTTCAACTAAATTGCAGTTGCAAATTGCTGAAAAAATTGGACAAAGTTATAAACTATATTATGCATAAAGCTGTATTTATTTAAATAAATTGTATTTTATTATTGCCTGCTAGCAGTAGAGCAATATTAAAATAAATGCAATAAATTAAACGCTTGGCATTTGAACTAAAGTGAAATTGCTAACAAATATAAGATAAAATGATAAAGTGTATTTTGTATTTTTCTCTTTTGCAGCTTGACCCAGCTGCACTTCCCTTTCAGTGACTGTCAGTGCTCACTTTAAAGCCTAAATCAATTTGCGTTTGGCCCCTATCGCAGTTGTCGCCCTTTTAGCCGCCACTTTGCATTCTCAATTGAGGCGGTTGGCCTATTGACATGCCCATTGCGATTTGCTTTCAACTCAGTTGACAGGTAATGGCAAACTCAGCAGCTCGAACAGAGCAGCTCACCCAGCTCTCGACTCTCTAGACAATGGAGCTTTTGTTGTCCTGCTGGTTTGCAGCCCTTGCTTCGTCTGATTGTCACCAAGCGCGGCGGCAGTCGTGACAAATTGCTTTAACATTGATTTAAAGACAAAAAAAAAGAAAATATAAAAATTCTGCGTTGGGGCGGGCCAGCGCATTTCACACAACTGCCACGAAATGTCAGTCAGTCAGTCGAGATGAGTTGAGAGTTGAGAGACGACGACGCCGCCGCCCTAATCCCAATCCCAATTGCAATTGCTGAGACGCCGCGGCGTCCTGCTGCGCAGCTATTCAATCGATTTGAACGACCTTGTTGCCGGCGACTGCATAAATTGAATGCGTTTTCAATTTTTAATAAAGCCAAGAGCTCAAAAAAAAAAAAAAAATACAAAATTAAAATGGCAGAAAAAAAATGAAGCGAGTATTGAACAAATGCAAAAGCATCGAATTACGTATTTTAACCGCATGACGGCAACGACTCGACGACGCTGCCCATTATCCTTGATTTATGTATATCCTGGCCCCGCTCTCTCTGTCTCGCTCGCTCTCTCTTTCTCACACTCTCAGAGATGCCATAGCAAGCTCCTGGCTTTGCCATAAACAATTACGAGCTGCCCAGGCAGCTGCGGCTTTTTCGCATGTCCTGCCAAAGTCAATGTTGGTACTACTGTTCGCTCGTCGCTGTCTCGCTCTCTCTCTCTCTATCTCTATCTCTCGCTCTCTATCGCTCTCTCTTTCTGTGTCTGTGTGTGTTACTTGCTGACTGGCTTTTGCATTTTAAAAGCAATTAGCAGGGCATTTTTGGCTGTCGCTGTTTTTGCTTTTCTTTCATTTTCTGCCCTTTTTTCTATGCTTTTTTCTTTCGCTCTGTGTGTGTGTGTGTTTGTGTTTTGTTTGCTGTTGTTGGCGATTTTCAATAATAAAAGAAAGCAAAAGCTTTTGTTACTGCGCCGTCGAGCTGTTTGGGCCTGTTTGCTGCCGCTGCTGTTGGTTTGTTGTGTGTATTCGGCCAAAAAAATGTGCTGCCAAAGCTAACAACAAAATGGCGCGGTCATGTGATGAACAGCAGGCCGCCACCCCGCACCCCGTCCCCACGATCCGCTCAGCTTGTTGCAACACTTTTACGCTTTTGTTTGAAGGGGCTCATCAAATAATATAGTCCTACCAGCTGCATATAACCTCATTGCATTGTTTTAAGTTATTGTAAAAAATTCTATGGTGGCTAATAGAGAGAGAGTGCAACAACAAAGGCGAATATTACAGATAGATACAGCTATATATATACATATGTATATGTGGGTTATTTTACATGCCAATGAGTTTCGCTTTGTGTTTAGTTTTAGCTGCGGCAATTGCAATTAAAACTGCGCCTTTCTGTCAGCTACAGAACCAGAGCAAAGGATAATTCAGAGTATCTTGTAACTGAGCAAATCAGTTGAATATTTCAAATGTATATTATATTACAGTGAATTGTAATTATATTATATATTATAGTTCACTGTAAATTACTGCATTTTAATATATTAATATATTTCAAATGTAAATAAGTTGCAGTCATATTATTTTACATTTCTGCTTTGCTATTTCAAATATAATATAAATTTATTTATATTTGAAGTATTTTTTAATTTCTATTTAAATAAATTGCAAGCACTATTTACTGCATTGCTATTAAAGCTATTTTATTTTAAATTTAGTACAATTCTTGTTCTCACAGCTTGTGCTCAATTGCAATGTTGGCAGCATTTGCTAGATTAGTTGACCAAACAACTTTTCCTTGCTAGTTTTCTACGAAGCAAACAGGTGCCAGTTAAGGCTGTAGGCGCCGCTCATTTTGCTATTAACGCTAAGTTAGAGACACCCACATAACGAGCGGATCCTTCATGCTGTGTTCAGCGTGGCGTCAATCAAATGATTGATTGAGCTGTTTGCCTGCTGGGCAGTGCGATTTTAATCTACCCCAGCCGCATTAATAAAACAAAACAAATGTAAAAATACCAAGAGCAGAAAGCAGTCAAGCGAAAGAGAGTGGGGGAAATCAGTCAATTAGTAGTCATTTTGATATGAGGCAAGCGTACGTAAGCGGCATGCCACATAGACGAAGCATGTTTCTGATAAGCCAACAGGCAGCCAAATTTATGCCACAAAATTCTTTACTAAATAGATAATAAATTAAACGAGCAGCAAGTGAAAATGCTCGGACTTGAAGCTGGTGTCTGAGCCATCAATCAAACTGGCAAACTAAACTGGCAACGAAATGTAAATAGTTTCCATTGTGTGTGTGTGTGTTTGTGTGGCTGGAGTTGCGGGCATCAATTATGCGCCTGTCTTAATATTTATGAAAATTGATTTTGACGGCAGCCCAAAAAAAAAAAAACACTCAAATGTCAATGTCAATTAGCGCTGCTTAGGCAAGGCTTTGATGGAATTGAAGCTCATAAATATGTATAATAAATAAATAGGAAGTAGTTTGCTTTAATACTGAGCGCGCGTTGAGTAATAAAATGTTGGTTTTCCAAGTAAAAATAAAATGCTCAGGTGTAAGCCGCACTGATTGCAACTAATGCTTGGAAATCTCATTTGCCGCGTGACAAAGCTGAGAACACAAAGAGCAGCTGTAAACATTTAGCAGCTTGAAATCTCTTTAATTGATTTTTAAGCGCTGCACCCCCCCTCAGCATACCCGTCAGCCGTCAAGCGTCAACCTCATTATGCGCACAAAGGCAACAGTGTCGACTGACAATCAACTCTGACAATAGTAGTTTGTGGAAAATAGAAAATAGAGAATAGCAAAAGGGAAAATGGGCAAACTGCAACTGTAACTCAAACAAGCCGACAACAACTGCGCATAGATTATTGTTGTTAATCCATCCTTTGGCAAAAGGTGTTAAAAAGAAGAAGCAGCAGAAAAGAAATGTTGCAATCACAATGGGCAATGGCTGAAGTTAAAAGAAAAAAATTCAATCAGAGTGACAGCTTAGAAATGCGTTTGTCATAATTTCAACGAATGCTGGCAAAATATTTCTCATTTCTCAATTTTATATATAGCTTCAGCTATTTCCCATTTTTCTCAGTTCGCCTTTGCTGCTATATCGTCTTATACTGTTTTTCTCATTTCTTATTTCATGTTGTGTGTATAGATTTTTATTTTCTGTTACTGTTACTGTTGAAATGAATTTTCAGAGATGCGATTTATACTGGCACTGCATACAGCCAGAGGCGTGACAAGCAGGGGGCAGAGACATAGACGTTGAGGTTAACAATAGAGAATGCTCAGATGCTGCTGGCTGCTGCTGCTGCTGTGTTGGGCAGTGTTATTGACATACATTTGATGTGTTGAGCACAGTGTGCATTGTCTGGCAATGAAGTGAAGACATTCGATGGCTTAAGAAATCGTCTGGAGTTGCTGCCACTGACAGCTGCCACTCAGCAGCTAGAGGGGCTTAACCAGCGCTGATTATGACGTCTCAGTGAGTCACTTCCTAGTGCCTCCTGAGCTGTTTGCTTATAATATTTAAAATCAACAAGCCAAACTTTTGCCAGCTTTTTAATTTTCATTTCAATTGCTGTCAAAGTTGTTCGCAACGCGTGTTTACTGTACCTGTGAAACGTGACGAGAGCTATTGCGAAAATTCTTTTAGATCATTGATTCTTGATAATAAAACTATCAGCCGTCGTCGACGTTGCACCGCAAAGCGAGAAACTGTTGAAATCTCCAACGTTAACGTATAAAAAACAATAAAAGTAAAACGAAACGAAACGAAACGAAAAACTCAACTCAACTCAATAAAAGCAAACGCTTATGGCTTTTAAACGCTGCCAAAGGACATTGAGGTTGAGGTTGAGGCTGACTATGGCTGAGGCAGCGACACGCCGACAAAGTGCCGAAGCAGAAGGCCCAGGAGCAGCCGCAGGACGAACCTAGAGACATCGTCGAATCGTTGCTGGCAAAATGACAATAGATTTGATTTTCCAAGGCAGGAAGCGAAATGTGAATGGGAATTCGACAGCGGGGAATAGCAAAAGGCCAAGACACAAAAGCAAACAATAAAAATAAGAAATAAAAAACAAAACACACACAAAACGAATGCAAAAGAAATATAACAAAAAATTGAAAAAGGCAGCAGCAGGGGCAACAAATAGTTCAACAGACAAAGGCACAAGCAGCAGGGGCTGGGGCAAGGGCTGTGGCAGGGGCAAGCGGGCGTTGCAGTCACAATAAGCGCACATTTAAAAGTGTCAAATATCCTTTTTATGCGCTCCAACCAGCAAACACTTTATTTTTTAACATTTGTGCTCTTCTATTTTTTACTTGCGTTGTCACGAAGCAGAGGCAAAATAAAAAAAAAACGAATTGTAAAGAAATGTTAATGCGATTTGATTTAAAGAATGAAAAGCCAGCTCAGAGTTCCCCCTGGGGCACCGCGGGCCAAACATTTCCATGCTCGAAGGTTACACGCTGACCAGTTCTTTATGACTTCATTTGTGGCACTGGCAGTGGCAGTGGCAGTGGCAGGTTCTAGCAAACAATTAACAGCATTTTGCTGCACGCCCTGTGTCTCTGCTCTGCTCTGCTCACCAAGCTATTGTCCAC
Source organism: Drosophila busckii (assembly GCF_011750605.1). Lineage (NCBI taxonomy): Eukaryota > Metazoa > Arthropoda > Insecta > Diptera > Drosophilidae > Drosophila > Drosophila busckii. The sequence goes on from NC_046604.1 coordinate 1,206,765, forward strand.
TTGCTGTGTGACATTAATTTAATCCTTGAATGCATCTTTGACACTCGGCCTGGGCAACAACTCAACTTAGACTTGCCCCAGCTACAGCTCAAACGCTTTGTGACTACTGCTGCCGGCGTGTGGCATTGTCAAAGGAATTAGTTTTGTGTTTTTGATGCGCCCAAGGAGCTAAGCCAAGCAGCCAGCCAGGCAGCCTCTATTCTCTTGATTGCTTAAATAAATATGCGTCCACTTTTTAAGGATACGTGCGGCAGACAATGCCTTTGAGTCTTTACATTTTACATAAATTTACAAACACCACACAGAGCTAGAGCGCAAAGTATAGTGTGTGGTTGTGGCTACGAGTGGGTGTGGGTGGGTGGTGCTATGTGTAATTTGAGTTTTTGTCACTGACAGTTTGGGGCACTTTATTAAAATATTTGCTGTGGCTGAGCAGCAATTTAATGACAAGCAGACAAATGAAAGTTAGCTCGGATAATAGAAATATTTTGCATTCGTAATATGTTAAGCTTGTTTTGTTGGGTTTATTGTGGGGGTGCACAGGGCGTATGCTTGTTGTAAACTCAAACGCTGCGTAGCTAATTAACTTGTCCAAACATTTATGACAGACAGCAAACAACAAAAGCTATATAAATGCAATTCTTATATATTATGCAGCTGTAAGAATTTATGAGATGCCAGGAAATTCACAAAAACTGCACTCAATAAAAAATTTCTACGAACAATTACGAGCAGCTAAATTCATTAAAATATTAGAATAATCGATAAATTAAATAGTGTGCTATGTGATTTCTAAGAAGTCAAAAGCAATGTAAATACAATTATAATTAATTTTCCAGCTATTTAGCTTATTAAATGAAATATTAAATCGAAAATATATAAAGCATTTCTTGGCTTTGCTAAACTTATATTTTTATATAACAAATCGTTTTACCAGAAAAAGCAAACACTTCAAATTCACTTCTTTGTTGTTTAGCTTTGATTCTTAATTGCGCCCAATGCATTCAAACAAGTAAAACACACAAATTGAATAGCCAATCCATAGCTTATATTGACATTCAACATTTTTTGTCGCTGCATCGAGTGCGAGTGCGAGTGCATGGCAAACACGTTCTCAATTATAAGCTTTAGATAAAATCTTATCAACAGCTAATGAGAGCCATTCATAAGACCATTTGTCAGCGTTTGCAACCGGTTGTGATTGATCAGCTTGTCGCCTTGGCATTGCAACAATCATAATTCAATTGCAACACACTCTAATGAGTGTGGAGTGGCCCAAACGGGTGTCCAGTTTGGCCAACTCAGCATGCAGAGTGGCAGCGACGTTGCTATTAATTAATTAACGCACGCTCAAAATTAATTGCAACCATTTGTTGCACAGTCCGCTATCGATCATAACGTGACGCCAGTGTGCCCACTTTGCCACTTGCCACTTGCCACTTTGCCACTTGCGACAGTTGACAGTTGGTGTTGGCTAAAGTGCCACTTTAAACTGTAGCACAATTGGACGCTGATTGCGCTGCCGCTTGAACTGAAAACTTAATTAAGTTGTCAGTGCACTGGGGCAGGCAGCGCTTCATAAAATGCTCATTACCGCAGTGGAAAAACCAAAAAGCAAATCAAATACCAAACTGTATAGAGTGTAGAAGGTCCTCTGTGTGTGTGTGTGTGTGTGTCCTTTGTCACCCCTTTTGTCGCACTTTTGTGTCTCTGTTTGTGTTGTGCCTACTAATTTAAATATAAACAAGTTCTGCTTTTGAGTCTTCAAATGAAAATGTTGCCATTGCGTAGCTACCTTAACCCCCCTCCCGCTCTCACTCTTCTCTCTGCTTTCTCTTTGTTGATGTACTTAATTTATGCATATGAACGTTAGACGACCCCTGCTTGCCGTTAAGCAATCACCCCGTTGCTTTGCCTTTGGCTGTTGTCAGGCGCCATTGCTGCTAATGCAAATTTATTTAGACATCGTGACTTGTTTTTGGTTTCTATATATAAATTTTTTTTTTTTTTTTTGGTAGGCGTTAGGCGTTAACTGACATTTGTCGCATTTATTCAGTGCTTTAGCCAGTTGGGAATAGCAGCGGATGCTGCTGCTGCCGCTTCAGGGTGTCTGTGATTTGCTGCTGCACATATGACGCAATAATTTAAGGGTTGGACACTTTATTTATAGCTAAGCACAACTCAATTAGTTTGGCATAATAAATTTTAGTTTTAAGCAGCTTCAAGCTCCAAGGCTGTGGCCCACTTCAGCAATCAGTTAACTAATGAACTCCACTTCTAGTCCAAAATAAGCAAATACCCTTCACAGCTATTTGCAAATTATTGGAGCATTAAAATTGCAATCATTAAATTGTGTGTGAGTGTGTGGGTGGCAACTACTGTAAAAAAAGGGCAGGCAAAGTGAAAGTGCTGCACACAAAAGAGAAGAAGAATTTATCCCAACTGTGTGCAGAGCTAAAGAAAACACATTCACACCTCCGGCGCAGGGGGCTGAGGGGGTGAGTTTTTGGCACAACCTTAGCCATTTGCTGGTGCTGCTGCTGGCTGCCGCTCCTGGCTGCTGCTGCTGTTTGAGTTCGTGGTGCGAATATAAAGTAAATAAAAATAAAAACATAAAAAGCAAATTCGCATTTGCAAATAAATCAGAGGGAAATCAGTTGCTGACAGGGGAAGTATTTATGGTGGATGGATTGAGTGGGTGGGTGGGTTGCTGCCTGGTAATGTTTGCTCAAATCCAAAATGCAGAGAACAAATTCGTAAAAATTAAGAAACAAATCGAAAATCAAGCAGCAAAAGTAAGTAAAGTGTAGGGTGGCAGCCAAGGAGCTAGAAAAAAATTCTATAGAGCTTGTTTGTCCAGTTAGCACGCCTTTGTGTAAGGGTGGCTCTGTATGTGTGTGTGTGTGTGTTTTGTTTGCATTTTTATAGCACATTTTCAAATAAATTTGCCAAGAGATTAATTCGGATCGTTTGGCAGCGTGTAAATAAAATTTTCATGAACTTCTTGTGTGGCTGAATTATTTTATTTTTTTTTTTGCTGCTGCTGCTTTACAGCTTGGTAGTTTTCTTTTGGGTTACGCTAGATTTGGTAATGTGTTAAATGTTCTTGAAATTTCTCAGTTTTGGGGTCGTGAGCTGCTGCTCGCTGCTTGCCCACTTGAGTGGCAAGCGAAACAGCTGCCAAGTTGGTTAATTAAGATGTCAAGGTTTCCTTTTCTTGGTGGGGGCGCGCCAAGCTGACAGCGCGGTTTTCTTTGGGGGTTGGCTTAATCTTTGGCTAAGGGTATATCACAAGTTGTCCTGGCAATTTGTTGCAAACTAATTATGGCCATAGACAAATTGTTGAATTTTTATTGAGTAGCAAGTCTGCTCATTAGATATTTATATGGCTATTCAAGTAGTCCCATTCAAATGCAAATTTTCGCACAATTCTCACAGCTCGCTGTGCATTATCGTTGGGCGCCAAATAATGCGTCAAAATTATGAATTCAACATTTGGCAAATCAATGAAAATTAATTTCATAAACAAAAACAAGCGCAAACAAAATAAGTGTGGTCGCTGCACATTCGTTGGATTGAATGATTTTCAATGCGAATCAAATTACATTTTCATTATTTTTAGGCCAGAGCCAGAGACAGAGCCAGAGTGGATTGCAGATAAACGCGACTGCACAATGTGAAACAATTATAAATGCACATCAATTTATGCAGTTGTCGTTGTTCGAATCAAATCAATTCACATGCACACACATTTGCAGTATTGCATGTTTGGTGGTAATGCCTATGAAAATGGCATGCAAATCAAATGAGTTTGAAATTTTTATTCCAAAGCAAACTATGCAAAATAGTCGAAGCAAATAAACAAACCCAACACACACACACAGACACACAAAGAGCGTGCCTCATAGATAAACAGGACAGCAATTTACAGCCGCGACAACATCCTAACATCCTGCCATCCTTTCCAGCCAGGACTGCTCTGTTTTGTTGCACTTGGCGCATAATTATTGTTGCATATTTTACTAGCAAGCAAATTACGCGCGGCGAATGATAAAAATTGAGTTTGAATTATGGTAGGTCAAGTCGCTGTGTCGCCAGCGCACAATTGTTGCTATAATTTGTTTTGATAGTAATTTATGTCAATTTCTGCCCCAGTGGGCGGCAAAATTTGTTGCAAGTTGTTGCTGCTGCTGCTGCTGCTGCTACTTTGCAACATTGCTGCTGCATATATAGAGAGTATGTGCGCATATTGATGTGACTTCAATTGAGCAGACACTGCTGGTGGTCCGCCAACTGTAGATAATTGCTTACAGTTGAGCATGCTTTACTTAATTGTTTGAAAATAAATAGAGAGAGAGAGAGAGAGCTGAGGCAAGTGTTGAGGCAAGCGATATTTTAAAAGGCAAGCAATATCAAAAAATAATAATAGTTAGATAAGCTGCTTAAATGTATACAGCATTTATTTCGGAAAGTTCAAGTTGAGCATGATGTAGAAATAATAGAATGAAATGGCTGAGGTTGCCATAATTCAACGTAGTTTAAAACAAAACTAATTAAATTTTGGTCTATAAAAATTTCATATTTTTATAGCAGCAATGCAATTTTCTGTATACTTTCGTTTACGTTTCAAAATATGTATTTTCGACATGTGTCGAACAGAAATTATTACCAAGAATGCTTTTAATTAATAAGTTAGTATAAATATTTAAAATGCTTTAAAAAGTTAGATAAACATATTTATTTGACTTTGGGCAGTTGCAAATCTATTTTCTAAATAAAAATGCACTATACTTTATTTATAATATAGCCATTTATTTATTAGTATAAATATTTAAATTAAATGTGATTTATAAAATTAAACAGTCTCAACATTTACTGCAGTAAAGTTCAAGTTGTCTTTGGGCAGTTAACTGCAAATTTATTTTCTATGTATATAAACATTCGCTTTATAAGCTGAGTCTTACTTTTATTTTTATATATAGTCATCCATTGCTCTCTCTCTCTCTCATCTTTATGCACCCTTAAGTTCTCAATCACAACTTGCAGTATGAACTTTGTAGCTAGTTCAAGACTCTGCATATATTTAACCGCACTCAAACTTTTACTTCACACACACACACACACACATACACACGCACACACACTTGGACTTAATGCAGTTCCGTTATGCGAAATCTGCATAAAATGAATGCAAATGTGAGCGCAAGGCGTCGCATAAGAACAAAAGAGAAATGTGCAACCTTCAATTTTTATATTTACCTTATTGAACTTGGCAAAGATTTATGAATATATATCTTAGTCAATTTCTAGCTGGATGGGCTGCCTGCATGGTTGGCTGCCTGGCTGACTGCATCGAAATGGAAATTTATATACAGAGCCAAAAGCTAAAGGAAACTGTCAAGGAGCACAATTTCCCCCAACGCTTGGCTTACAAATTTACAGCCACTTTCACCGCATAAACCCGTCGTAAAGTTTTACGCCGTAAAATCAAAAAATAATATAAACAGCAAACAGCAAACGAAAAAAAAAAGGAAAACAAGAAATTGTGTTAAAAAAAAACAGTAGCAGCAAGTGAAATGTAAAAATTTATAAACCGTAGAAATTTTCTATATTCTATGTATGTATGTGTGTGTGTGTGTATATATAAATAAGCGCTGTGGCAGGTGGCAAGCATTTGCATTACATTTTAGTGACGTTGTTGCCTTTACAAAATGGCATTTGCGGCGCGCCAGCAAAATGGCGGAGGCGTCAACGGAAGTTGCTTTTCGCAACACACACATAGACCCACACACACACACTCACACACGGACATATGCGGCGCAAATAAATTGCAAGTTATTCGAGCAAATGTTGCAGTACCTCAGACCGCAGTGAAGACGCTGCAGTTGCAGCTGTAAACTACTTGCCACAGACGTGTGCGCTGTGCCTCACCCACACAAGCAGCCAGCAGCATGTGCAGCAGTCCTGTGGCATAGCACTGCTAAATTTATGGCAACATTTATGTGTCGTGTCGCGTGCGCGGTAAATACCGGAAATGCCGGAAAGAAGTGCATAATAAATGACGTTATTAACCCACATGCACATACGACCCCACCACGCCCAACCACAGCGCACCACAATGCAACCACCCACTCAAGTCAGGCTGCCACAGCTCCCACCTAAGTTTCGGCTGGCGCTGTGACAGCTATTAGGTATTCACGTGTCCAACTGCTGCCAAAAATACAACAGTTTGCATGTACTGCTGTCATTATGATGCCAGAATAGAGTTAGAGTTCGAATGAGCCCACACACAGTTGCGACTATATAACTGTCGAACTGGCGGCGGACTTTGTATATAAAGTTCGCTTTAACACCTTTTCGTTGCATGCAATCAATATTAGTTAGAAATATAAATGATAGTCTAAATTTTATTATGAGAACTGAGCCTGAAAATTATGCAAAGGCAAATTACATTGCAAATATTATTGAAAGGGGAAAGAGTTAGAATGGGAATACAGTTAGAAAAATGTATCTGTCAAATTGGCGAACTGTGTTTATAAAGTTCTCTATAAGACCTTTTAGTTGGTATATCATATATTCGCATGCGATCAATATTAGTTAGAAATATAAATGATGGTTTCAATTTTATTATGAAAATTGGGCAGTAATTTGTATTTTAAATATTATTGCAAGGGGAATGGAGTTAGCGTGAGCATACAGTTGGGAATATGTAGCTGTCAAACTGGCGGACTTTGTATATAAAGTTCACTTTAACAGCTTTCTGTTGTTTGAATGCGATCAATATTAGATATAAATTCAAATGATAATTTAATGTTTGTAATGAAAACTGAGCAATAATTTTGTATTAAATATTCATAGCAAAATTATGAGGTAATTCTAACTATTGTAGGATGTGGATGATAGTGAGTTTGCTGTAGGCCACATTAGCAGTAGCTTAGCAGTTGCTACGGCTTAACAGAAGCAGTGAGACAAGTGAAGTAAGTAAGGAGTTAAACACAAGAAGTTGAGTAAGAGACTCGCGAAATACATGTAGATCCTTTAAGTTCAAAGTATTACATATATAACTGAAGGATAACTTGCTTCATTATTTTTACTTCAATAAGATAAACAAATACTAATTATTTTATTTCTTTTAGCCAACACACAAAAATTATTACCAAAAAATGCTTTTAATAAATTAGTATAAATATTTAAAAAGTTAAAATCAACATTTATTCCAATGAAGTCAAAATTTCTCTTAGCTATATCGTATATTGTTTAATTGGAATTTATAATATTAACAAGGTAACAATTGTGGCTTCTAACTTTAGTTGCTGATACAATGTATCAAAATTATTGTTATCACTCAAGTATTCATTTTCGCTACCAATATATTTTTTTTATATTCGGATGCGCTTAAAATTTAGCAGTTTGCATTTTAATAAACTGAAATGTAAACTGTCTGCTTTGCCTATTTTATTTATTTAGATTTAAGTGCAAATTTAGACTCACTATCAATCAATATTGCTGCTTATGAACGTAGCTGTAATTTCGATGAAACTTATAGTTGTGTTTTGAACTATTTATTTTCGCTGCTAACTTTGGCTTAATGCTGCTACTTCCAACTACAAATTTACCCTCATATATATATTTGAACGGAACTTTACAAGTGCTTTTACTTTTAAGCATTTTTCAACTATCGATCTGTGTTGTTGTATTTGTAAAATTTGAGCTGACAGTGCATGTTGCTATATTACCCATATTTAAATCGGGCAAACGACCCCGCCAGGCATTTGGCAACTTTGACTGCAAGAAGAAAACTTAACTACAGCTAGAGCTGCGTTTAATAAAAAGAAAAGAACAAAATAAAAAGAAAAGCAACTGAAATCAACTTTAGCTAACTCCACTTGGGCGCGAAGCTCTCAGTGCTGGCTGCAGCAGCAGCAGCGGCAGCAGCAGCAGCTCCTTGCTCTATATGCTTTTGAGTATTTTTGGTTGCCTGCAGCGCCGTCAGCTTTAATTAAATTTGTTTTTATTTTCAACTTCCGCTTATGGTGTGTGTGTGTGCCAGGCTGCCTCCTTTCACTTTTCATTATGGCTTCGCCTAGTGCTTACAGCATTCTTGTGGGCTTTGGCGCTAGCAATTTTCCTCAAGTGCCGCATAATGAGCGCCACGCGGCGTATGATTAATATTTTGCTTGCCTACACTTTTCTCATTTTCTGTGTGGGCGTTGGCGGGCGTGTGCTTAATTCTTGCTGCATTATGATTACATATTGCAAATTATAGCAACGCACACAGACTTTAAAACACAAATCACGTCGCAGTTCAACACGCCACATATGCATACGTATGTCCTGGCTGGCTGTATCCTGCGTCTGCGTTGGCGCCGCTGCTGCCGCCGGCGGAACAGCCATCGGTCTTATTTACATTTGGCCGAAATTTGAGCACAGCTGCCAAATACATTTCAATATTTACATTATAGCGCCGCTTGCTCGATTCGATATCCATTTGTATGTGTGTGTGTTGTCCTTGCGCGCTCGCATCCTGTCTGCGTGTAAAATGTGCAAATTACCTAAAAAGAACCGCAGACGAGCACAACGAGACCACAAAACAAATTTAAATAGACATATTTTTCTCTTTTCCCCCCCCACTCTCTCTCTCTCTCTCTCTCTCTCTCTACATTTTTTAGCGGACAGCTCGTTTGCTTTCGCCCTCTCTCATCCCACATTTCTTTTTATGGCATTCTTTTTGGTTTGAGCTCAACCGAAATTTACAATATCTAACATAAACTGTTGGCCGCTGCTGCAAATGGGTGCGAGTGCCCCACCCAGTGCCCGCTGCAGTGAGCCGCTGGTTTATTTGTGTTTTTAGCGCTAAAACAAATTGAGGCTCTACATGATTGTCCCTATAAATTTGCACACAGTCTGCATGCGCTATATAAAGTGGGGCATATCAGATTTCAGCCGAGGTGGAAACAAATTGAAAGAGAGACGAGACTAAAACTTAGAGTATCACATAACAATTAATTTCCTAGAAATACTTCCTATTTATTTTTGTAGCTCAACAAGAAATTTCTTTTAAGTAAATATCGTTAGCGTATTGAGCACTTTTAGTCTGCGTTTCAATTGTTATTAATTTGGTTTTATTGTTGGCAATAAAAGCAGCAAGCTTGAACTTTGTAAAAACGACAGTTTAGCTCTCTCCCTCTCTCTTTCTCTCTCTCTATCTGTGTAGTTATTGTTTGGTTGTTTAAGAGCAATTCAGCCATGTTTAGATATTGATAACAACCATGCAGTCCCAGCTCTCAACCCATGCCGTAGCAGCTTTTAGCAATTGCAATAAATATATCGCTTATTTTATTTTTTTAATTTAAGTTCATATCTAAGCTCTGGTGAATTGTTTTGCGTTCTAAATGAAATAAACATTGACCGTACAAATTGTGAAATATGCTCAGTCAACAGTGAAAGCACAGCAAGCAGATCCAATTTGACAATGTATGCCAAAAAATAATTGCATGACTGCGTTGACCAAATAAATCTTACATCTCACAACTTATACTAACCAAATTTTGCTTTGCACATTTAACACACATGACACACACACACACACGCAAACACACATACAATGAAATTAACTCTAAAGTGGACTTGTAATGCATATCGCACTGAAAGATATTTTGATTTTGTATGTATAATTTCTTAGAGTCGTAGCGCCTGCTGCTCTATTGCTGTACTCCAAACTAAACTTTCGTTTAATTGAAATGATTATTGCTCTAGTGATCGTATCGATGGCCTCCAAAAAACAAAGTTGCACTTGATTATGTGTCGCGATTTTGCTAACTTTTAATTTTCTGCTTCATTTTTGCCAATAATTCGAAAATCTTAGACTTCCCCAAGTTGTGAAATGCAGTTTTCATGTCTCAATGCATCTAGATCCGCGAATGAGTTTTGAATATCGAACCTGTTATCGCTTATCAACAGTGCGATAAGAGTCAAGCAACAAATATTTTGTTTTGCTCAATTTATTCATGATATATATCGGTCTCAAATAATTTTTGATATCATATGACTCTTATACTCATTTTAATTGTGTCATTCCACCAATATATGACGTATAAATGCAATATGTGATTCGTTTTTTTGTATAGCTGAGTTAGTCTTTGTCAAAGTCTGAATATTTAACAAAAGTCCTCTTCAGCCATTGTTTTGTTTGCCGATGAGATATTTCAAAAACAATTTTTTACTGACCGAACACGAATACAGCTAATATTTTATTTAGCTATCTCATTAGGGTAAATTAAGCCTAAAATTTAACTTCTTCAATTCCGATTTTTTTTTTTTCTGAGATTATTGCCTCTCAATATTTGATAAGTGTTATTAATGAAAATGATAGATTCGGGCATCATCTTTAGGGTCAAAAATTTAAATTTAAATTTAATATTTTTCAATCCACTTTTTGCCACAAATTACGAATTCGTAGAACTTTCCATGTTTGAATTTGCAGTTTTATTCTCATGCATCTCACGAGTCTAACAAGGCATGAAACTCTGAAATCGGACGCCATTTCGCTGAATTGCAGGCTTTCAAAACGTGATATTACACTGAAAGTTGTCTTGCTTATTCACGCGTTTGTTTATAACTTCGATAAATATATGCTTGTACTCAATTTAATTGCATTTTCAACACTTACATTAAGATGGTATAAAGCAGTTGAATCCGATGGCTTTTTAGCTGAGTAATAGTCTCTCAAAGTTTGAGCAACGCAACCGTTTGATTTTGATGTAACAATCATTTGCTATTGATGTAATTCTTTTTGTTTCTACAGTTGCAAGTGGCGTTCGCTTATTAGCCAATAAGTGTGCATTGCAATCTTATTAGAAGGCAAGACATTTAGAGAGAGGACATTGCCTTAGTGCGCGTAGAAGCGCGAGCAAAGGACTCGTCAGAGTGCAACTAAGTGGATCTAAAATGTGAGCAGTCTAATCTCCTTGGAGAAGATTGAGAGTGGAGTAAACCAACTCTGTTTGTTTCTGCGTTATTCACTGCTATCTGTAACTTAGAGAATACACAACGCTGAAAAACAATTTCCTCTCTCTAGCAATAAGAACACATTGAGTTTTCTGTTTCATTCTTTTTATTCGACAGTTAATAGTATAAATACAATAAATATATAAAATAAAATATAAATATAATAAATAATATAAATACAATATTGATGTACGTTGGCAATAAAAAATATTGTATAATATATATTGCATATATTATATGCATTTAATACATTTTTGTTGTTGTTGCTGAATTCAAGTGAATTTCGCTCCGTTACGTTATTGATGTTTGATATTTGATTTGATATTGTTTACTTTTTGTTCCATTGCTTGCCAATGTTAAATACGATTTATATTTATATATATATATATATATATATATATATATATATATATATATATAGCAATGTAAATGGCTTATTTTATATTTTTTACTTTTATGTTTTGAGCTGATGCCAAATGTTTAGCACAGCAATCGTTGCTTCAAAAGTTACGCTCAAGGAAACATTTCCAAAGCATTTCTTTATACACAACAACTCGACTCGTAGACTACACAGCACCAAGACATTTAAACTTAAACTGAAGCGCTCAGAATATTCTTAAATATATTTATGGCCATGGCTGCAACACAAGATAATATTGAATTTGAAAAGCTGCTAAACGCTTTGAGCTCACAGGACGCTGCAGTACGCAAAGAGGCTGAGCTGGGATTTAGAAAGCTGCCGCTGCAGGAGAAGGTGCAACATTTGCTGTGCAACATTTTCGATGATGAGCAAACTGCCGACATGCGTGAGTTCAACGCCTTGCTGCTGAGTCGCTGCTTTGTGAGCTCGACGGCTGCAGTGCGTCGCCAGATTAGTGAAGCTGAGCTTGAATATACGAGAGGCGCGCATTTTCCGCCGTCGTCTGCAGTTTCTGAGCAGCAATGTTGAGCTGAGCCGCCGCAAGCTGGTCAGCTGCAGTGGATGCCAGTGAGGCCGTCTCGCGCATAGCGCTGGCTGTGGATCGCGATAGTTTGATGGGCGACGGCAGCACTGGGGAGCAGATAATGCAGCGTGTGATGCAGACGCACGACGATGAGCAGACGGAGTATGTGTTGGATTTGCTGGCGCATATTGCCATGATTTGCGGCAAGCAGTTCGAGCAGTTTTTGCCGCTGGTCATGGGCCCAGTGCTGGACAAATCGCAGCATGCGCTGCTGAGCGGCTGCGATGAGCTGGAGGAGGCAGCTTGCGAGATGCTGCTCTATTGCTTTGGCGAGCTGAAGCAGCACTATCCACAGCAAGTGGAGCACGCCATGCAGCTGCTGCTGCCGGCGTTGAAGTTTTACTTCCACGACTATGTGCGCTCAGCAGCAGCAGAAGCTATGACGCAGCTGCTCGAGTGTGGCAAGCAGCAAGGCGCAGAGAGCTTGCAACGCATGTGGCTGCAGCTGGGACCGAAGCTTATTAACGCTATAAGCGTTGATCCTGCCAGGGATGTGCAGTCCGAGCTGCTGCATACGCTGAGCCAATGCCTGGCGCTGCTGCCGCCGCGCAGTTTGGATGAGCAGACGCTGCAGCAGCTGCTGGCGATAGTGCAGCGCTTTCTGCTGGCGCACTGGCAGCCCAAGCTGCAGCTGTGTCTAACTGATGCGCAGTACTCCTCTGAAGATGAGTGCTCCATGCGCGGCACCGATTCGATATCTTCGCTTGAGCTGGGCGACGAAATGAACGATGCACTGGATGCGGAGCTGCAGGCAGCCAATGAGGAGCAAGTGGACTTTGATATTATGCCCAAGCTCATAGGCATACTGCATGCTCTGTTTGGACTCTATAAGGAGCAGTTTCTGCCACATTTTCAGCAGCTGGCGCCACAGCTGCTCAAGCTGCTGGAGCCAGCGCGTCCGTATCCGCTGCGCTGCTGGGGCCTAAGCATATTCAACGACCTCATTGAGCATTGCGGCACTGCCTGCGGCAAGTATAGCGAGATTTTGGTTGCTGCGCTGCTGCAGAATATGCAGGAGCATGAGCCAGAGACCAGCAAGCAAGCCATATGCGGCTGCGCGCTGCTCGCTCAGCACGGCGGCAATCAGTTTGCCTCGGCCTTTGTGCTGTTCGTGCCACAGCTCATGGCCATTGTCATGCAGCCGGATGCGCAGAACGAGGCCAATTTGCATATCACAGAGCCGGCCATAGCTGCCTTCACTCAAATACTCAAGCACAACAACAAGGATCTGGGCAATCTGGATGAGCTTATAGCCGCCTGGTTCTCCTGGCTGCCCATCTCCAAGGACGCCAAGTGTGCGCAAATTGCCTACGACTATATGTGTGAACTATTCCAGGCTCAGCATCCACAAATCCTGGGCGAACACAACTTCAATTTCCCCTACATAGTCACGCTTATAGCTTATGCCTTTCAATTGCAGCTTATACTGCCGCATAGTCCCAGTGGGCGTCGCATGTTGCAAGTGGTGCAGCAAATCGAGTCTGACGCGCAGGCTGTGCAACGCATTAGCCTGTCCCAGAAGCAGCAGGAGGCGCTGCAATTGGCCAAGCAGCAGTTGCAAGTCGATGGAGTTGCCAATAGCTTGAAGAAAATTTAAATTTTGCTCATTTGTTTGCCCGCATTGAACTAAACATTAAACAACATTCATAAAATCCATGTTTCAGTTGATGATTTCATTTAAAGAGATTGACGTAGCTGCCTGTAAAGTAGAAAAATAATATAGTAAAATTATCTTATATAAAAGATGCATTAGCATCTTAAATTAAAATTTTTAGTGCACTGCATCTGAAGCAATTTTATAAAGAAATTAAAGCTTTGCATAATTTTGTAATTGATCAAACAGTTTTGCAAACTCTAATTATCATTAATTAATCATTAGCAATTTATTTTTATTATTACTATGGCGTATACATAATATAGAATTATTTATACGTTGGCTTTTAATTGAAATGTTTCCCATTGTCAATTTGAACAATACAAACTGCAGGATTGAAAACTTGTCTGCGACACGCAATGGGTTTGTCAATGGTTCGTTAAACAAATCTGGTTTGTGTGCTCCCTATAAATTTCCATAGACAAACCTCAAGCACTTAGCTTTGACAGCAAATCGAAACTTTTGCCTTCCATTAAAGCACAGAGAGAAAACAACAAACTTTTGCCAACACACTAAGTGGCGTCTCTCAATTTGCATTGAGTCTTTTGACCAGTTTTGCAATGAGAATTTACATAAATTCAAATATATATATATGGCTCCCCTGGCTATAACTATAACTGAGCAGGGGGGGTCATCATAAATTCATGCACTCTCAGTTGCTGTTGCTGCTGCTGCTGCTGCTGCAGCCTGCAGTGACCAAAATTACAATTATGACAACCGCAAAAAGGTTTTGCTGCTGGCAGCCCAAAACCATAAAAAAAACAAAGCCATGAAGCAAGCCTGGTCTGGTCAGCAAGGCAGAAGTCGTGTATAAAATGTTTAACACGATTAAATGTGCTGCACTGCGCACAATATGCCACACTGCAGCAGTGTGGGGGGATGGGGGCTGTGAAAAATGTTTAATATTTAACAACTAGATGAACTTACCAAACTGCCAGAGACTGAGTGAGAGTGCGAGAGAAGCAGCGAAGCGTGACCCAGTTGAATGCCAAGCGAACATTCCAAGCCAAAAGCTCAGTAGCTTGTGAATTTTCCTACTTGCAACATGCCATCATAACTTGCCAGCTTGTGCGGGGGCTGGGGGGGGCAAGTTGCAAGTGTAGCAGCGATAGTGACAATTAAGCATTGCTCGTCGCCCTTGCCTCAATGTCTTCACTGTCAATGTGTAATTCGAAACGTGCAACCGCAAAATCCAATTCCCAGACAACCGCCGTTGTAGTCTAAAATTTTTTCTACCTACGTACAGCATGAAGCTCTACAGTCTCTGCAGTCTGTCAGTTAGTCAGCCAGTCAGTCAGTCAGTCAGTCATTATGGCTTGGCTGGCAGGGCGTGGTTGCGCTTGTTGAGCTTTGTTTTTGCTGCTTGTTTTTTCTAGTTACTGCACTTCATTGATTTGTCGAGTTGCTTACAAGTGCGTTTAGACAATCAATTAATCGTCTGCAGTCGCTGCTGCTGCTGCTTCGACTGAGCTGAGTGCAGCTTAGCTGTTGTAGTGTTCAATTTGATTTATGATATCGTATTGCAGTTAGCACATATTTCAAATACCTTTTGCTTAAGCTGCTGCCTGCGTTGTCTGTATATAGTTCATTATCTTGTAAATTGACTGAAGCCCTAGCAGTGTGTAAACAAGTTTGTTTCGTTTCGAATTTTGAGCAGCTGAAATTTAAGCTTTTAAGCGATTGCACTTGTGCAACTTCAGCTTGTAGCTTAGCGCATTTTAATCATAATTAAAATTTATACTTCATGCACATAGCTCATCATAGTCTGCAATGAATTGCGCACTAATATGAGTTGTATATAAAATGTAATTTTTATTACTTCATCTCGCTAAAGGCAACACAAAAGGCAAATTGCACCTGCCTGGCCATTAAGCAGCAACAACAACATGCCAACTAAAATAAAAAAAAACGCAAGTGCTGTTTGCAGTGCAAATTTTTATGTTGTTTGGCCATGCAACTGGTGGCAGCAGCGGGACTGCCATTTGCCACTTGCCACCAGCCAAAGTTGGCTGCAACTTGGGACGCATAAAAGTTCACAACGTTAAATTTCACAGCGTCAGCGGTTTTTGCCACTCGCATGTGTATTGGTAAGCAGCACGTGTATGTGTATGTGTGTGTGTGTGTGTGTGTGTGTGTTGGTGCCATTGAAACCGCAGAAGCCATTTTGCATTTTGTAGCGCATTTTAGTTGAGCGCACAAGGTGAGAGCGGCGAGCTGAGGCTGCTGCCATTGTATGGCCATTGCCAAAGTCATTGTTGTTGGCCATATTTACCTTTTAGCCGCTCAGTGCAAGCGAGACAGAGCGTAAGAGTCGCTCGCTTTTTATCACCGACTGCAGACACAGACACAAAACTTTTTTCGTCTATTTTATTTCATGTGTTTTTCTTTTTATTTCATTTTTGTGTAGCAGACGTAAGTAAAAAAAACTTTTGCACAATTCACTTAACTTTTTGGTAGCAGCGCAAGTTGCGCTGCAGGACATGCTTGTCCTGCGGCTTGCCTTACACATTTATTGCGCCAACACAATAGATCATGTTCTCCAACTAGAAAATATGCATAAAGTTCAGCCAGAATTTATGAAAATGTAAAATTATTTTCAGCTCCACTTGCAGTTGCAGTTGCAGTTGCCGTTGCTTGTACTTAGCATTTACTGTACTGCACTTAAGTCATTTGTCAGCGCCGCTTATGCAGCTATTAATGTCAAATGAATATTCTTTTGTTTGCTCTTGGATTTTGTTTTAAGCTTTTTTGGCAATTGTGACAAATCATGCGCTTCATTTGCTTAATGCCTCGACCTCGAACCGACTGACTGGCAATTAAAACAAATTTTCGAACATAAAGCTGCCTCATATTTTTACTTCATTAGACAGCGCACAATTTGGGGAAAAAAAAATGATTATTAATGTGAGCGGCAGAGCGAGCGAAGATAAATAAAAAACAGTTGCTGCCCCCGCGAGCAGCGCATTATTTCAATTAAACTCATCAGCGAGCTGCCTGCGCTGCAATTAACCAAAAACGCTGGCGACTCCGCAGGCACTTGACTGCAGGGAAGGGGTGGGGGCGACGGGCTGCGTCTGTGGCATAAATATGATATGATGTGTGGTCGTTATTATAATGCAGGCGGCACTTTGCTAAGTGCAGTTGCAAGTCGTTCGTAGCGCAGCATTGAACCCGCCGCAAAGTTTCGTTCACCATTTTAAGTGAGGGGGCTACTAACCAGGGATGGGACTACTGCTGGCTCTTTAGTTATCACAATTTATGTTAGTCATCAGCTGCAAGAGCAAACTCGCTTTAGTTGCTTGCGCCTTACTAAATCAAATGAACTCTGACACAAGTCAGAGACTTGCCACACACATGAATGCGATATAGCTAGATATGCATGCATTTATTTCGTACTGTCTGTTCATGGGATAAGTGTTTGCTAAGCTGAACCGGAACTTGCAAGTTCCGCCGCAAAAGATTAGCAGCCAACAAAATATTTCAAATAGCCAAGCCAACAACCGGCTAAAGTTGAGGGTGGGGCGCTAAAAAATATATTTGGCTAGATAAAATAAAATAGATGTTGAGCTACAGTTAAAACTAGGCATAATATTTAAAATATATAGTTTTATTTTTTGATTTAAATTAAATAATTTAAAGCTAAGAATGAGCTTTCAATTTCTATTTAAAAGCAATGGTACAGGTAAAGGAAATGTTACAGTTTGAATTATGAATTTATCTATTAAAAAGTTACAGAATAAAAAATATGAAAGCTCAAAACTCTTACATAAAATTCCTGCTCAACACTTGACGTAGGATTGAAGTAAATAAATGAAAATTTTAAAAATTAATGTTAGCTGAGTCTTGGAATATTTCTAAAAATAAATAAAACTATTGGCTCATATAATAAAATTATTTTTGCTTAATATTTAACATTAGCCTTTATTTAATTTGCTTCTTAGTGAGCGTTCACTGTGCCGCACTAGCGACAATATAGTCAACAATTACGAATATGAATTTTTGACTGCCCAACGCGCCACATGCCGCACGTTGCCGTTGAGCCGCTTCTATTGCTGCCTGCCCCCGTGCTGGGCGGGATGCTCGGGCAACTGGTCATCGTGCAGCTGATGTCATTGTTAAAGCCTTGGCCATGTGCTTTTAATTTTTTTTTTTTGCTGCTGCTAGGGAAACTGCCACTGCGACTTCCGTTTCCGTGCAGTTTCCGCATTTTATTTCAGCTTTTTACATATAAATTTATTTTTGCTTGCATGCACAACAGCTGCAGCAGTTGAGTTTGAAGAGCGAGTGTCCACTGTACTGTCAATTGACTGCAAAATTTACACAGACATGTGTCAGTTTGCCACCACTGTGGGACAGCACTGTAGCCGGCAGCACTTTGCCCATTGCCATTTGGCATTTTCGGGCGTGTGAAGCTAAAATTTATGGCAAGTATTTCTGGGTTTCTGGGTGGTGCCACAGCATAATATGTGGCACATAGGCAAGCCTAGTCTAGAGGTTTGGCATGCACATCCGCTAGGTCGTTCAACTGGTTGACTTCCGGTTTGAGTTTTTTTTCGGCTACGCCATTTTGTTGCCGGCACAAGTTTTTAAACAATAAATTTTATAATTAAATTGGCAAACACACGCACACGCGCGCGCACACACTCAGAGCAGCACAAATTAATTGAAACGTTGTGTAAATAAATATTTAATCTTTATTATGCAATAAATTTAAATACATTTATGCTGCTGCTGCTGCCGCTGCTGCTGCTTTGCACTGGTGACAAATGGGGCCAGGACAACGTGGCTTACTGCACTTTTATTTATATTTGCATTAAATAATTAATAATTACATCAAATTTTATGTAATTGCTTATTATGGTGAACTTTTGTGAGCAATAAATTACAGCAGGCACTGTTTGGCTTAAAATAAAGAGCTCAGCGTCATTTTAATATAAATTTTATTCACTTTGATCGCTGAGCGAGGAGCTGCTTGACAGCCTTAACTCACTTCAGACTCACTTACTTTGCTTCGAATTTCTTCTGTTTAATATGCAGCTTGGTGTGTTGCAAGTGCGTCAAAGGCAACTGCCACTTTGCTTGCTGCCGCAGCAGCTGCTGCAGTTGTTGCAACAAAAACTTATCAGCGCGCCCAAGCCCAACACTAAGTCGAGTAATCCTTTGCCTGGCTACCAAGCAAGCCAAGCACTTGACATAATTTTCAAGTGTGCGCGCTGAGCTTAATGCGTTATGTTAATTAGTTTTTTGTATTTGGCAGTCAGGCAGGCGTCACTACGCTCGTTGGCTGGTTGCAAGTGCCAGCGCGGCAAAAACTCGTTAATGGGTCAATAGCTTTTGATAAGCAAAAGCTTCACACACAATACACAAATGCAAAATCAAAGCCAAAAACCAAAAGTGTTGGCTCTCCAACAACTCCGCTCGCTTCTAGCCAAGGGACTGCTTTTGCATAATTCATGGCGTGCCAGCAAAAAAGTTTCCATTGTTGCTGCCACTGCCACTGCTAGTGCTGCTGCTGTTGCTAGGCCCGAAAAGTCATTTCAGTGGAAATTTGATTTCACGCGAGCCCGCAGTCAATAGCTGGGCTTGTTGGCAATAACAATGAAAACACAACCAGCAGACGACGACGACGACGAGGACACAGACTGAGGCACACAGTCTGCTGTGGCACATAAAAACGTATTAGGCGTATTATCTCTGGGTTGGGCGCAGACGCCAGCTAGACGAGGATGATGACAACACATTCAAATCCATATCCAGACGCTGGGGCCAGCAGCTGAGTAGCAACTGTTTTGACTCTGGCCAGCAACAAACAAAAAAGGGGCAAGTAGTGCAGCAGTTTGGCAGCTCAATAGCAAAGCGAATTTATTACTAATAAATTTACGTTGAATAAATTCTAACTGAGCGGTTTTGATTTCACTTGTCATAGCTGCTGCATTATTAATTTGAATATTTAAACCAATTATTATGTTTATTTTTAAGCAGCAGCTTTAAACACTTTAAAACTTGCGCAGCTTAAAATTTTTTAGCACAGAGCTTGACTATTTGCTAACTTTTGCCCACTGTGCAGCTTGCTTAGCTAATGAAACTTCAGATTTTCGGCTTTTTGTTGTGCTATCTGTGTGTGTGAGCATGTTGCTGGTATTGTTTATGGAAATGAGTGAAGCCAGCAGCAACACTGCAGTGCAACAATATTGTCAGCAGCAATGGATACTGGCGCTCGGTTGAAGGCAACAGTGCGTATGAGTGTCATCAGTAGTAGCGTTGATTGGGTTTAGCTGCAATAAGCAGACAGCTGTTAAAGTTGTACTGCATTGATCAATTCAATGCTTGAAATTTAATTGCCTGACCCCACATCCAACTCCCATGCTAATGCTCTAATTGATGGCTTCATATAATACATGTGGCTATCGATAGCGCCGCATCCTGTGCGCGTTTTAGGGCAGGAGAGCGCAACAACAAATCCTAGAGTAAATCTAATTAGCGACAGATTAAATCGGATTAAATTTCATTTAACACATGAATCAAAAACAGGCCAAGAGACACAGCTGCCAAGCGCAGGACTCCACACACACTCACACACACACGCACAGTCGAGCGTACAGTGGGCAGCACGTTGCTCTTTTTTTTCGCTTTTGCTTTGTGCCCCGCAGCGTTAATTTTTCTTCCTCTTTTTGCTGTTTTTGTTGCTGCTGCTGCCAAAAACCTGCACTTCAAGTGCCAGGACCTCCGCTTTAAACACCAGTCATACGCACACACACACACACACATAAAATAAATGAAATATGCATGGCAAATTGAATTTACTTTATGCGGCGCCCAATCCCCAATCGCTTGTTCATTTGTTCGAATGGTGCGCGGCAATTTGATTTATGCGCATTTGCAGCAATTTGTTGAGTAAATAGCAAAGAAAGCAGCAATTTAATTACTTTTATGCCAAGTCTTTTGCTTGTGCTTCTCCTACTCGCGCGCCAATTAGATTGCCAAGAAAAAATATAAAAATTTTCTGCTTGCTGCAATTTTGTCCACAGCAAGTGGAGCAAACTAATTGCTAACAAAGTGTCAACAGTTGTGGGCGACATGAGAGAGCTTGGAAGATGGCCAGTCACTGGCTAGCTAATTGCCAAACGCTTATGATTAAGTTAAACACAATTAGATGCAGTTGCTCTTTGCCACAGCTAGTGATAGAAAGAGAGCAAGAGAGAGACAACAAAGCTGCAAAAATAATATCAGTGCGCAATTAAATGAAGTTTAGAGTAAAAGTAGAACGATAAGATAAGATTTCAAGCAAGAGCAATAAATTGAATTATGCTGCAACAGTTGCAACTAAATAGCTAAGTAGTGAGTATAATAAAATAAAATAATATAAAATGCATAATAAAAATGCATTATGACAAGCGTGCTGAAATGTCTTTAATTTGCTAGCTAAATACATAACAAATAATATATATAATAACTTTCAATTGCTTGCATTCGATTTTAATTTGAATGCTTAGTTAACTTAGCTAGCTTTAAGCTTTTAGTTTTAATTTAAAATTTTTTTATATTTACTAAATACAGTTTTAATAACTTATTAGGAATTTTTGTTTAGCTGTTTCGGTTTTAGTTTGAACTTTAGCTACCAAATCAAATTGAAACATTGTTGTTCCTATCTAAAAAATGAATCAGCAAACAAACCAGCAAACCGATTTTAGCATTATCTCTCTATAGCTTTAGTCTGACCGAGCTGACTCACCTTTTGATGCAACTAAAGCCGCAACTTAAACACACGTTACTTAGCCAACCCCCCTCCCCGCCCAGTTGCTGGCCAGCTGCTGTACATTTGAAGCTACCTGCAGTCGAGCTTTTGTTTGTGTGTGTGTGTGTGTGTCTGTAATCCTTTGCCTTAGACTCTTATGCATATGCAACTATGCACAAAATGCATAGACAAATGCTTAGGGGGCGTGGTGGGCACGGCCTATGGCTATTGTCCTGTGCTCGAGTTCAGCAGCTTCAATTTGCCACAACAAAAAAGAAAAACGCACACTCACACACAGATGCATTGGCAACATTTTAATGAATGTTGCATCAAGCGCTGCAGCTGCCTCGCACCGTAAGACAAACAATGAAATGGGCGCCCCTACATTCAGCTCAAGGGGGGGAGGAGCGAGCGCTGGCAAAACGCTCGGCAAACATTGGCCATTGAGGATAAAAGTAAGTAAAAAGGATGTGGCGAAAGGCATGAGCGGCAAGTGGCAAGTGGCAGTGTCTGATGTGCAGCAGCTTCTCTGGCTCTGGCTTAGCATCCTTGAGGGCGCAACACGGCGCTGTGTGTGTGTGGCACAGGCTGGCATTTTTGCATGCGCCGCATGGTTGCATTTTTTGGGGCTTACCAGGGTCGAGCATCGGGGTGGGGGTGGGGAAGCTGCTCCTCGTTATAGTTGTAGTTGCAGTCGAAGTACTGTGAGCTGTCGGAGTCGGAGACGACGGCATGATAAACGTGCTGCCAATAAATTACACTGCGTCAAGCAGCAGCAGCAGCAGCAGCAGCAACAGCAACTAGCTGCTGGCTAGGATCAACTGCCAGGGTGGGGGTGGGGGCGTGGTCTCTCGTATACGTTGCACATTTTTGCTGCCGTGCCATTTAAAATTTAGTACAATTTTCTTCTTTGGGTTTTCACGTGCGCGCCTCGCTCATACGGTAAACAATTTGAATGCTTATGTAGGCAGGACACGTAGTTGCAACCGGGGCTACGAGCAGAGCGCTCAGGATTCAGCCAGCAATGCACTCACTACCTCCAATACACAAGAGCAGCAGCAGCAGCATTAAAAAAAAAACTTTTTTTGCTGCTGCAAGACTCTTGCAGGCAAATGCAAACATAGTCAACCCAAACAAGCAACCAGCCAGCCACACACCCCACTCCACACTTCAGCGCTCTAAGTCCATCCAAAAAATACTAGTGGGTGCTGCTCGCTGCTCCTTCATTGAGCTCGGCACGCATTGCATTGTGTAATATGCTCTGCGATTTATGTTAGCCTCCACTGCTGTGCATGTGTGTGTGTGTGCAAATACGTGAAAGGCGTGACATCTGCATGTAACTGGCATATTGAACAGCCAGTTAGATAGAAAGAGAGAGAGAGAGAGCGAGCTGCACATAAATTGAAATGCGACGCATCGAAAAAGCCACCACTGAAGTCTTATTTAGCGCAAGTGTTTTGTTTGACTTGCAAGTCGTAACTTAGCACAAAAATATGCATGTTTAAAAAAAAACTTTTTATCTGCTCAGCAGTCGCAAAAAACTATTTGCCTTCGTGAGCTGCTTACATGAAGTGGCAACAAAATCAAAGCCACTTGGCCATAAGTAGCGCGAGGGCTCAAATTGAAATGTGAAGTGAGCTGACTTGCAGTTTTGCTACAGCCTAAGTACACAATTTAATTTATCAATTTAATGCTTATCAATAAGTGCTTTAGCTCTTAATTGGCTTTCGATTTGATATGGCCTGGGGTTTTCTAACAATAACTGACCTAGGGCAATTTTTATGTATCAGTTTTTTAAAGCAAATTGCTTGCAATATGTAAAATTGTTATCGTTTGTACATAAAGCTTTAAAGGCAAGTTAAGATTGCTTATCACGTAATTGTATAAGTAACTTATCAGTTTATGAATGAATGGCTTTTGTTTATACTGCGAGGTTTCCCAACTATAACTGACCTGTGCTACATTTTGTTTAAAGCTTTTAAGCCAATTGATATGCAATTAATAATTTGCTAACATAATAAGTCAGCAGCTGTACACATGTATATTAATACTATAATATATAATAGTTTGCAATATTTATTTGTAGTGCCAAAAGCATAACAAATATAAACAAATTGCTATCTAAGTAACTTATCAATTTAAAGCTGCGCCATTTTTTATAGCTTGGTGTGTTTCCAACTTTAACTAACCTATGACAACTTTTATATATCAATTTTTTTAAAGCAAAATGTGCGCTATAAACAAATAATGAATCATAACAAATCGCTGGCTGTGCTCATAAAGTTTTATAACGCTGTCGCTTTAGATTGCTTATCACCAGCAACAGTTAAGTTTAAGTTAGACTATATTTTAGTGTAAAACAACTGTCAACAGCACGCTCTAACTTTATTAGCTCTATAATAAAGCAGTTAGTTTAGCTTTTGGCGAGCAATGCTCACCACCCACTTGGCGCTTGCTGCTTATCAAATGTCAATTGAATTTTGGGTGACCACAAAATAATATAAAATAAGTGCCACTCTCTCGTTTTACAATGCGCGTTGGCTACAGTTTTATGGCTTAATATAATTTTTATGTACACACACACACACACACACATACACATTGCCATTGACATCAATGGCACCTGGCAGTCTGGCAGCTACAACGAAAAAAGGCAAGAGGGCTGAATTTTTTTTTCGGTAGCCCGTTGAAGTAAACGCCTCTTGTACCTGTTTATGGGCGTGCTATAAAACGATTTTATGCGGTTCCGCCCAGCAGCAGCAGCAGCAGCAACTTTAATGCTAATCGTCATCGCCAGGCTCATAAAGGCACATAAACTGCCTTGGCCACGCCCATGCACAACAGTGAGCGCTGTAAGTACTTTCATTCAACATTTCTTATGATTAGCAATGCTTTCGCTTTGCGCTTTTTGCTTGAGGGCAACTCATTTCAATAAAAAGCAATTGGCTTGTAAGCGTTTTTTGATAAGCGCTGCTTATCAAATTTCATTTGCTATAAAAGGAATTTTAGTTTGCAAATGGCAAATGTAGCTGGAGCTGCACGAATCAAATACCAAAGCACGCAAATATTTGAAATTTATACTTAATTATAAACACACAGACACAGGCATGCAAAATATTAAACTGGCTGCAATAATATTTGCATAGTTTGAATTTATTAGCATGCAAGTAACTGCATAAGAAGCTATGCTCATAATTGCATTAATGCAATCGCTGAGAAGTGGAAGACAATAAATTCTGTGCTTAGTTCATTAGGTTAAGTTGCAGCTACTACAGGAAATTAGTTGCAAGTGTGGGGCTGAGGTGTATTCATGTTCATTAATTAGTTCCAAGCGTAATAATAATAATAATAATAACGATAATACATATTGCAGCTAATACATGGCGTATACGTAATCTTGTTAATGTTCATTACTGCTAACTAACACTAGCGCATATAAATTCATAGTTGCTTGGGCTATTTCTAAGCTACAGATAAATCCAATTCATAAAATTGACAGCAGCTAAATATTAATATTTATGCATATGCTTTCATGTGTGCATGTGTGTGCGTGTGTGTGTGTAGATTAAGTTCAATTTATGTTGCTGCCTTAATGCGAGCTGCAAATAATTCAGCAAGCCCACACACAAAGCAAAAGCAAAAGCAAAGCCAGAGAGTCAACAAGAATATGTCAAGCACTTAATGCTGAATGATGAACATTGATAATATTTACAGTTGATTTGCCAAGAAGCTAAAAGTTAATTATAGCTCTGCTAATCACACTAAATATATTAAATAGCCATTTGTATTATATTTAAAGTGCATTGTAAATGAGCTAAGTTAAATAAATAAATATGTTATATGGTCTTAACATTTAATTTAATATTTTAGTAATATCTCCTAGCTTCAGCTAATTTATAAATAAATTTTGTGTTATTTTTTTAGTTATAGTTTCTTATATATTTTATTTTATTGTACTTTAAAAAATGTAGCAATGTTTTTCTCAATTCGAGCAGCTTAATTAACAAGCTACGAAATATATGAACTAAATTAAATGAATAATTATGTGAAGAGAAAATATTTAATAATTTTTAAATAAATGTTATGTGTATTATTTGTAATTATGTATTTAATTTTAATTTTTACACCTAATTAATAAGCTACGAAATATATATGAAGCTTATTAAATTAATGCCTATACTTGGATTTTTATTATACATACACTTTGACATTTTTGTAAAAAATGGAAAAAGGCGTATTGATGTAATTGCTCAAAGTAGTACTGTAACAGGAGAAGGAGGCGTGGCAGATCCCATAAAGTTATTATATTTCTTGATCAAGCGCGACGAGCTGGAGTCGATATAGCCCCATGTCGTCTGTCCGTCCGTCCGGCCGTCTGTATGATGCGTGTTCCTCAGCAACTATAAGAGCGCTAGAGCAACCAAATTTGGTATTGAGGTGCTCCCTATATCCACGACACTACGCTTTTATTTTATTTTTTTTTTATGTCCTCCCCCCTCCCCCGGCCCCCCCCCCCCCCGGGGGGAAAAAAAAAAAAAAAACCCAATAAAAATAATCAGGCAGTACAATAATCTTTAAAAATCTGAAATAAATCACAAAATTGCTGCGACGCTCTGGTCAAAGTGGACGATCGGATAAATAACTTAGGAATTCTTCACATTTCAATTTTCATATAGAAAGCGGGTGCACGTGCTGACGGCGCCATACAAACGTCGCTGCAGACGCTACAGCGAAAACGAGCAGTGACGCGTAGCTGTTTTGTGTGTATGTTGTTTGTGAGTTGCATGCGTGGTTTGCTGCGATTACCCTAGTCAAGGTATGTAAATGTTGTTGCGCCCAACTTTAACCTGTCCACTTGTTATTGAATTGAATACAGCCAAAAGCTTATTGAATAAAATGTTATTCAAATTATCAAAAGCTGCCACTTTGCTTTATCTATTTCTTTGATAAAAAGCGCCTTTGATATAAACTAATTTTAGAAATATAGCAAACATATATATTTTAATTTTGCTTACGACACTCACACACACACACAAAGTTCAACGCGCCGCGCGTGTCAAAGAATTAATGTAATGTTGTACTTAAATGCTTACGCTAGTGACAAGTGACAAGCAATTTCAAATTTTGTTATTTGGCACATGTGAAAATGAACTGTCAACACTTTGGGGCGCCAAGCTTCAAACATTTGCATGCAACGAAACGGGGCGGCTTAATTGTTTTCACATTAGTTAAAAGGCTTTGCCTTTGGGGCATGAGCTACGTGTTTGCCCTGAAAACAAAGTCACAACGATTAATGTCAACTTGGTTAATAGCATGACAAGGCAGCAAAGCAAAAATATAATTTAAAGCAGCAGAAGCGGCTGAAGCGCAGACAAGCGACAGACGCTGTAATTTCCTGCTTAGTTTGCTAGCTGAAGCTGCAATTGCTTGTGAGCCTTGTGAGCTGCCCAAATGCAGGCTCAACATGTCATGTCAGTCAGTCAGTCAGTCGAGCAGTCAGTCAGTCAGCGGACAAGCGGCGGAGGCTGGAGCTACGCGTGATGAATTACACACTCGCCGAAGGACACGATGATGAAGTGCCTGTCATTCGAAAGCCAAAAGAATGTCCCAACTGTCGCTCAAGCTACGCAGCATATACATACTATATATATATATATATATATTGGGCGATACATGTATATAGCAATTTGCATAGCAGTCAGGCGAACATCTTCCGCATAATTTATCGACACTTGCGCAAAACTTTAATTACTACAACGCAAGACGAGGGTTGGCCACCCAACAAGACAAACCAAGGCGACCCCCAAGGCATAGCTACGTGTGTCTGTATGTGTGTGAATTCCTGCATATGGAAATTTTTGAATGCTTTAGCCTTTTGTCTGCGCAATACAATGCGTGTATATCCTTTGGCCATACACACACAAACACACACACAAACGCAACTTGAGTTGCTTGTTGAGCATGAATTGATGTCGTGGGTGTTGGGTTGGTATTTTTCGATATTCTTCTAATGGCCTTTAATTGAGCTCTGGGAACATTTTCAAGTGTTTGCGGCTGTTGTTTGCCAACAGCAAAGTAATTCGATATTCGAAAATAAAGTGGCTGCCAGCCCACATAGCCAAAGCTGTGTAGCTGTATCTTGGCCTAAATGTTGTTTACCAAGTGCTAAGCAAAAAAGGCGATTAAGTATTTTCAACAACAATCTCTCACTCTCTTGCTCTCGCTCTCTACACGTGCTTCAATTAATTTGCCGCACTTTAATTTGTTGTGCCAGTTTGCGACCCCAACCCACTCGCCGTTTTGACAAGGACAAGCCCACACAATTTCCTGCCCATTGCCGCATATAAATTCGTGTGTGTGCTGCCATGGCAGGCTGCTATTTATGGAACAGTTCCTGTGCCACAAAAATAAAATAAAGTACAGCAAAAAAGCAGCAGCAGCAACGAAGCTGAAGCTGAGCTGAGCTACTTTTAGTGCCTGGTGTTGAAAGAGAAAAATAAATATACACATAAATCCAAAAATTGTCGTTTGTCGCATAAATATTTTAGCCAGAGGCCGCAACTCCTGTTAGCAAGCAGCAGGAGAGAGAGAGCGAGCTTAGACAATAGGCAAAGCACAAATTCCATACACAGAAATGACATTATTTCTTATTATTAGAGCAGTGCAAATAAATGAGACACGAGCGAGAGCTCTGAACAGGAAGTTGAGCTTGGCGGCGGCGGCTTTAACCACACTCGACTTTGTTTGCTTCAATCTGCGCGCCATTGTCAGCAATTCCCACATGACTGTCTTCATAAATGCTTTGGCTTTATCTTTGCTCAACACACACAATACACACACACACGTTGTTGTTTGGTTGTGTAATTATGTGCATATAATAAAGTTGACCTAAATAAGGTCCAGCATAGTGCCAGCAACTTTTATTCAATATATAGACATGTATGCATAATACACACACACACACACACACTAGCACTATTTTCTGTTTATATTTATTTTATTTCCTCGCCTTGCACTTCATTAAATGATAAGCCATCAACATTGGGTAATGGTAATGGCATTTCTTCTTCTTCTATACAATTTGCCTCTGTTGTCAAAAAACCAAACAGAAAAAAACGCAAGAAAATAAACTGCACAAACAATAAAGCAGCTTAGCAAAGTGTCCTTGTTGCTAAAAGGAGTAAGGCATACAAAGCTGCAAGTAAAACCGTTGCCAATATCAAATTTCTAAAATGGCACAAACGTTGCACAGTCTATGCGTATACGTAATATGTTGAATGGCACGACTTATAGCTTATAGTTTATTTTGTTGTAAAACTTTACACAAATATTTCAATTAAATTGACTTGAAATATGTTTAAAATTCTTTGCAGTGTATTTGACTAGCAGCAATTTGTTCACACATATTTTACATATATGAAATGAATATCTTTGAGCGTCTTTATATGCTAAGCATTAAGCATTAAATGCGATGCATCAACTGTTGTTAAAAAATCTTCGGCGCCCAAAGGAAACGGAAATTTATGCGTGCCATTTTGCCAAAGCTACAAATGTGTGTGTGTGTGTCAAAATTCATTAGCTTTGAACTTGAATTGAAACATTTTATAGTTGGAATCAATTATGCACGTCACTTTGTAAATTTGTCACTTGGCTTGAGCTTGATTTGCGTGCAGTCGTTTAGTCAGTTGGACAAAAATGTGGCCAATAAAAATTGCAGATGAGTGACAAACAAGCAGCAGCGACAGACAGAGAGAGAGAGAGAGAGAGAAAGAATCAAAAGACAAGATAATTGATTGTTTGATTAAATCGCAAAATCAAATGCTCTGTCCTGATTGCAACAGCGTCAAAGGAAACGGAAACAAACGCACGCAGCTACGAAAATTGCTTACAAATTCTGATTAGAGGCAGCAACAACAGCAGCAGCAATAGATAAAAAAAACCCAAAAAAGAAAGAAGTAAGTAAAGCAAACCAGTGCTAGCAGCTGTAGTAGGTGTGGCAACAAGGCAAATTGAATTGTATGCGACATTTGAAGCTGAAACTGAGGCGCCTGATAAGACAAAGCAATCAGTCAGTCAACCAGCTAATGGAGACGTTTGCCTTTGCCAACTGTTTGGCATACGAGTCGTATAATTGCTATTTGCAACATGATCGATACAATTGATGAATGTGGACAAGGCTTAGCACGAAAGCCAAAATAAATTACAGCTTATGTGATTTTGTATATTTTTTAACAAAATGTTACTGATAGTTGTTAATTAAATGTGGCGCATCAATCAATTTCGTTGCCAGCTGCACACAGTCGAGCGCGCTGATAGATCTAAGCCACATTTACACATTTCAGTTGATTTGCGTTTTTTAAACAAAAAATAGAATTATGCATATCGAACTATATCTGTGTGCATTGATTCTGTTGCGCTCTGCCAATTACATTGCTGCTAATTGGATTGGTTGCTAGATGGCTTAAAACAACAGCGATGGACTCAATTAAATTGCACGGCAATCATTTTCACCTGTTCATGCCAATGCTTTAAAATTCTTATTTCGTATTTCATATTACAGATTACAAATTACAAATTCGCAGCATGTTTGTCATTTCACAATTCGTACTTTTGTTTACATTACAACGTTCTCTCTCTCTCTCTCTTTCTTTCTTTTTTATATTGCATTTTTAATTGCGTGGCATTGTTGCTGTTGTCGATTTGTATTGCAGGACAATGGTGCTTCCTTTATTTGATTTCAGTTTCATTTGGAAAAATTTGTAATGCGCTGCATGTAGCAAGCAGCAAGCAGTTTCTGTATGCCACACGTGTGTGCCAGCCAGCCAGCCAGCCAGCCAGGCAGCTGAAGGATAATGAAACTATACGCTCTTATTTCGTTTGCTTTACACACAGTCTCAGGTAAGACCACAGCTCGCGTATAGATTGCTGCGGTGGCGTATGAGCAATTTCACTTTGCTACAGTGCGCGCTGCCGCTTAAGCTACCAATGCATAGCAGCTGCTTTGTAGCTTACTCTGTAGTATTTACTGTGTGTCGTTTCGTTGTGTTGGACAGCTGTTGACGACTGTCAGCATCAGCAGCCAGACAGCACACACAGCTGTCCCCCGCCCCCCACCACCACCTCGCTGTCCAACTGTCCATCAGTCTGTCTACCTGGCGCTGGTTGAGTGTCATTTCTGACCGTGCGGTCTGTGGCATTTCAATTTCAATTTAATGCCAGCACACACAACAAATAAACAAATAAAATGCATCAACGCTTCATATAAATATGGGAACCAAATTAAGCCAATCTCGACTGCATTTTTGTATTTCTTGCCTAACGAGCGACTTCCAGCTGAGCCAAACTGACTGGAAATTCGAATTGAAACGGTAAAACTTTAATACCAGTCTCAAGCTGGCTTACAGCTAATGAAGCCTAAAAATGTAGAAAATTGTCTTGTCAAATGAGCCGCAGCTGAAAATGCATTAAAAAGTGATTTTTACTCATATCGAATTTTGATTTAAAGCTTTGTCTCTATAGCAAGCAATTAAATTGACAATGACGGCTTTTAATTAGTTTTATCAAATGTTAATTTAGCTAAACTAGTGCTGAAAATACTGACGCTTTGGCAGGCGTTCAATTTTGTTGCCAATTTAGGCTTTTAATATTGCGCATACGCCATGTTATCGCAAGTGCACTTTTGAGTGGACACATTTTAATGCAGCGCGCTGACAATTCGATTAAGTTTGCATAATTGTTGTCACAATTATCAGAATATTAAATCGGCGTTTTTATCGCGCAACGACTATCAGCGCATTAAAATGTCAATTATGTTCAGGCATAAAATAAACCCCCCCCCAACTTGACTTTAGACACGCGCTCAATTGAGCTCATGCCAAAAATAAATTCTGTCATTTAATATATGCAAACAACAAAACAAAAATACAAACTAAATAGCATCATTTAAAACTTATTTAAATTGCTGCTGATGCTGGCAATCAACACTAAAATTACCCATATATATCGCTTGTGTGTGTGTGTGTGCAACAATACAACAAAATCAGCAGCGGCAACCGCAAAATCAATTTCAATTGTCAACACAAAGTCACAAACAGGCGAAGCAACAAAACAAAAAATTGTTTTGAAAAACAGCGCAGCATAATAAAAGTTTTAGCAACAAGCCAAGGACTGCCAAACAAGCTAAGCGAAAAAAATAAAAATATACAACTTTTTCACTTTCCTTTTATTTATATGTGCGCTTTATATTTTTTTATAAGCTCAAGGCGAACACCAAGAACTCTTCAAGACGGGCAGGCAGCCAGTCATTGTGGTTTGGGCCCAGTGTGCGGCGTGGCTTAAAGTTTTTGTAGCATGTAATTGTTGCAAGTTTGTTGTCAGCTTCATTAGCGCTAGCCTGTGGTATTCATTGTTGCACAAACGGTTTGTGCCACGGCCTTAATTAAAATCAAAAAATGTATACACATGCAAATATTTGCGCATGAATATTGTAAAAAATGTTAACATCTATTGACAATGCATTTATTTACCTTTTGTTGTTTAACATAAAACGCGCGTGTAAATAAAAGTTTAAGCTAGCGATGGCAGTTATATATTCTAGCTAATTTGTCAAATATTTTATTACCATCGCTAGTTACAAATGCGGCGGCGGCATAAACAAATATGCAATCAGTTGTTGTTAATTTAAATGTCAGCTATTAATAAAACAATGAAAATTAAATTAATATAAATTGCAAGCGGCATAAAAAACTTTTTTACACACACACACACAAATCAATTTCAATTTCAATTTGCAATTTATTGCTTGTATATTGAGCACTCAAGTATTTCAAGCGGCTCAAAAACTTTAAAATTCACAGCAGCAGTGAGTGCCAACTACAGTTGGTTGGGGGGTGGGGTGTGGGTGAACGCGATTGTGACCCAAACATCCGGTGCAAAATATTTATGTGTGCAACAGGATGAAACTTGTGCCCAAGCAAGAGTAGGAAACCAGTTTTCAAACGGAAATTGATTTTGCCTTTTGAGGCGACAGAGCATACGGTAGCTCAGTCAGGAGCAGTTGCTGCTGCGATCAATGTTGTTGTTGTTGTTGTCCTTACTGGCAATATACGCACATTTCCTGCGACAAATTTGCCAAGAAAGGGGTACGGCCTTTTAAACGAACTTTGACTCCATGTGTGTGTGTCTCAATTTATGTGTCTATGAGTTTGTTAACTAAGAGTGCACATAAAATTGCACAATTTGTGCTTTTACTTCTTTTTTGGCGACAATTTTAATGGTCAAAACAATAAATAAATTGTATATATTGAACTGGTGTGCGCTTCAATAATGCACAACTATATGTTATATATATAAAGTAGGGAAAATGGCGAGAAAATGCACAACAAATTGCCAAATGTCAGACAAGCTTTCATTTATATTGAAATTTATGCACAGGTCACAAACACACACAAACACACACACATACGTGTAGTCTCTATATAAGCATTGCATATCTGCTGGTCATGTTCTGGACTGGACTGGACTGCTCTGTTGCTCGTTTGGTTGGTTGGTTGCTCGGTTGGCTGCTGCTGTTTTTGCTGTCTAAATATTTATATTCATTGTGTCAGAGTGTTAAAGCGATAAAATGCAGTGTAAATACAAAGCAGGCAACTGCCCAGCAACTGATTAGTTACAGTGGGTGTGGCTGGGTGGGGGTGACCACAGCACATAGCCATACGAATTATTCATGCATTTAATTTTCATGTAATTTGCAGCAGAGAGAATTCTATGAGCAAAGCAAACCAAATGTTCGACGTTACTTCAAAATCATTTGCTTAGCTTCAAAACGTTCTTGTTGTTGTTGTTGTTGTTGCTCTTGTTGGTTAGTAAAATGTTTGCCTAACTGTGTTGCGGTTTTTGTTTGAGTGAAAGTGTGATTTAAAAGCAAACTATGCTGCGTATACTTAATTTGTAGTAGTTGCTTAGACAGTTTAAGCCTGCACACTATTTTCTTTTCATTAGTAGCTTAACTAGCGCAAACAGTTGGCACAGTTGACTTTGGTTGCAACAATTCGAATTCAGGCAGCGCCACTTAAGCAGCTAATGCTAATCAACAACTACAGCAATGGCAAATAGCTTAATTTGTAAGCCCTTTTGGCTTGAAACTACGTGCAGCAGCAGCAGCAGCAGCAACTAATTAGGCGCGCTACAATGTAAGCCAAGAGTGCAAAACAGTGAGAGACGCTTCAGTTTCACACATTAATTATTTTTGCCAACTACTTATTGAGCACAAGGCGCTTCAGACTGCTCAGAGGCTCAGGCTTTGATAATTTTAGCATACAGCTGAAAGCAGGCTAGTGCCACGCCCACATTGGCTTGCTGTTTAATAGCCCAGGTACAAGCTGAGCGGCTTGTTGTTGTTTTACAAGTAATTTGCTTAATGTTGCTGCTGCTGCTGTTGCTTGTTTGTTGGCCACAGCGCGCAGCACTCTAATGATAATTTATGCAAAATATATATAGCATGTCTATGCTCAGATAGCAAGCCGCATATGTTGCATGCCACAGTTAACTTTGCCTGTTTTAAAGCTACGCTGCCGCTGCTGGTGTGTGGTCCAATTTACACGATTTCACTTGCCCAAGTTGCTGCTGCATTTATGGTTGGCTGGTTGAGTTAACTAATGACTAACTACACTCACTTAGTCACTCTCTCTCTTTCAATTTGTTTAATTTTTATATTTAATACACACACTTGCAGCAATTTAATTCACTCGCTACACTAATTGTTCAGTCCATTAGGGCACTCGATGCGATTCACAGAGAGCCGCTCATATCAATTGCATTGGCCCATTACTCATGCTACGCTGGCAAACGCTTTTAACTCGCATCCATTATCCTTGAGCATTTTACAAGTGTTTAACGTCTAATTAAGTGCCCGGGCATAGAAGCAGCTACAAGTTTGTTTTCCCACCACGCCTCAAGTGCCCAAAGTAGTTCAACACCAGCAACACCAGCAGCAGCAGCAGCAGCAGCAACAAAGTCAACAGCAACGTTTTTAATTAAGTTCTTGACACTTGCCAACCGCAAAAGTCTGCAGCGAACAGTGCGACAAAGTGCGTATGTGCTTTAGGTACAGTCACTGCCAGTGTCGATAAGCGATAAGTCCAATGCTGGTAAGAGCAATTAACAGCTTAGAATTGCAAGTGCATTGAAGTACAGCAGCTGAACATTCAATAAGCAGAGTAGATAAGCTAAGCTTAATGCAGAATAAGCAGCAGCAACTGCTGATTTCCCAGAAAGAGAGAGAGTCGCAATTTGAAGTACAAACAGTGAAGAACAATTTGAGCTTGAGCTTGTTTTCAAATAAGAATAATAATTGAAAGAGTATTAAAGTCGAGTACAGTGGCTAACAAAAGCAGCTGAGCATTTAATAAGAAATAGCATTGAGCTTATGTTAAAATAAGAATAATAATTAGAAAAGCAGTTGAGCTTTTAATAAGCAGTTGCAGTTAATCATAGAGAGACCCGCGATTTGAAGTTAAGTGAAGATCGATTTGAGCTTGAACTCGTTTTAACAAAAGAATGGAGTAGAATGGCTAACAGAAGCAGCAGAACATTCAATAAAAATAAAAGAACATTCAAATAAAATAAAAAGTAGATAAGATAAGCTTAATATAGAATAAGAATGAGCTGTTTGCCAAAAAGTGAGAGAGTCGCAAGTTTTGAAGAACAAGCAGTGAAGCTCTATTTGAGTTTGAGCTTGTTCTAAAATAAGAATAATAATTTTAATAATATTAAAGTGGTAAAGTAAACTGTTGTACTTACAAGAGCTGCTGAGCAAATGTTAGCTAATCAAATTGAATCGAATTGAAGTAAAGTAAAATGGGGCAACTGCTAAAGAAACCTTTTGTTTGATTTAATTCAACTTAAATTGCTGCGCACATCAATGCAATAAATTATAAATCACATTTATGATTAAATTTACTAAACTGCAGCTATGTATATTTTATACATTTCGCGCTGTCTTTTAATTAATTAAAGCTTGCCATATAAACTGCGCTTTGGCTTTGAATTTGCTTTGGCTGCGGCTGCTGCTGCTGCTGCTGCTGCTTTGTTGCCTTTGACACTTTGGCAAAGTTGCATAAAATAAATGAAAAACTGCTTTACGTCAAAACACTTTGCATTTGCATTTTGCCTTTGTCATGTCACTTTCGGCAGAGGCCAAAGGAGTTGCCTTTGTCGCCAGCAAAACTTCACGTTGGGGAATTGCCTTTGCCTTTGATGTGAGCTGCAGCTGCCGAACTAGAGTTTGGGTTTGAGTTGGAGTTTTGAAGCTTTGGCATATTTTGTGCTTTTTTTTTATTTTATAAATTTCATAAGCAGCAGACAGGTGACAGCCGAAGCAGTTTTGTGGCATTGACATGTGCGATATGTTGGTGGCATGCAACAAAGGGTTACAACATCCGCTCAGGCAGCTCAGCACGTGGCCTGCTACGTCATTGGTTTTAATTTCCGGCTAAGGCGCAGCTCCACACGCTTTCGACTCTTCCGACTCTTTCGGCGACAACCCGTCGAGGCTCAAATTGAAATTCCTGCGCCTCGTCGAACTGGGTCACAGTCAAATAACCAAAAACTATGTGTCTCTGTCGGGAGTTTAGTCTTTGGTATTTATTGTGACATTTTTATAGAGAGGCACCACCACAGCACTCCCCACTCTCGACTCTCGCATTGAACACGCTTCGATATGGAGTAAAGCATGTGCTCGCTTTTCTATTTTGTTTTTCTTTTTTTTTTTAGATTTCCTGCTGCGGGCGTTTGCTCTGACATTTTTATGTTTTATTGTTTGAAATTTTGTCTCGTTTCTGTTTTGTTTGTTGACTGCCGAAATGTTTGCATATTAAAGTGATTTAGTGTGCGCTATGCGCCCAACTTGAAAAATTGTGAAAAATCGTTTACCCGCTAGGTGGAAAAACTACAACGAACGCGAGGGCGGGGCGGAGCGGGGGGGAGTTGTCAGCTACACGCTTGTGTGCGTGTTTTTTATTTTTTGTTTTCTATAAAACGTTTTAATTAATGACAACAATATGCGGCGCTGTTTAAAGTTGTAGGGAAAATTGGAAAACTGTTTTAATGCGTGTCTGACATTTGCTTGTTACGCTTCAGTGCTGTCAACATGAGCTATGCGTGGGCGTGGCAGCGCCTATATAATTAGCTTGACTGCAGTTCTACGTTTAGCACTGTAGCTTGACAAATTGACGTATCGATGCAGGGGCAACAAACACTTCCAAAAAGGGTTGAAGCGCCCAAGCCGATCAATTTCAATCAATCAAGCTGCAGGCCCTTATCAAAGTCTTGCCACCCACTCGAGCACTCTGGGCTGACTTGGAAATTTTGAGCTAGATCCTTGCGCAAAGTTTACACAAATAATTTGTGTTTATTTTAACAGCTACAGCAGCGCTTACGCTTTTGCTTACGCTCCAGCTAAATGTGCCGGCAGGCTTCGCTTCGCTTTGCTTTCGCAGCAGCAGCAGCAGCTGCTTCGCTTCCCAGGCAGCACTTAATGGTCGAGTATTCAAGGCTCTGCTGCTGCTGCTACTACTGTCCACATAACTGCTGCTGATTATGCAAAGAAACGTCGCGCGTATCAACGGCCATTAGTACTGTCTGCCAGTTTATTGTAATAGCATCCCATGCGGCGTATGCTTGATATTCAACTTTAAGCTGTTAAATAGCCAGCCAATTAGCAACGCTCGCCCCACAGTCTAACCACTGGCCTATCTCTGCCTGGCAACCAGCCCCCAAAACCACCTACGGGCATCGCATATCGATATCAAGTTATTAATGGCTAATGAAGAGCGAGCCAGCGCGCTCGCTATGACAGCACAAAAAGTTATCAGGCAGCTCAAGTGGCAGCTTAATTTGGCAAACAGTGCGCGTTTACATAAGCAAACTCGCATAAACTTGGTCAACTATGTGGCAATTAAATATTTTTGCTAAGCTACAAAAACTTGGTCAGCTCTAATAATGAACAGCAAGTCAAATATGTGAACTTGAAATAAGAAAAAATTGATTGGACAACACTTGATATAAATCTTGATATATATACAATTAGATTTTAAATTGAAATAAAGCTAACTAAATAAAATAATGCATATAAAATAAATAATAGCATGCTGCAAATGTTGTGATAGTTACATTTTCAATTATTGATACCGCTTTTCATGCCAGAGCAATTTATGCAATAAATTAGAATTAATTATTATTGCTAAGCTGGCTTGCTTACTCGCCAGCAGTTTATACAGAACTGACCTGCCTCACACTATTGATATCAGTGCCAGAATAAAAAGTGAGAGCGCAATTTCCTGAGAGAGCGAGAGAGCGACAGCAATTGCTCAACTTATCAGTTTGTAATCAGCTCAAGTGTTTGATAACGAGAGCGGCGCTCGAATAGCTTTGATCTCTTCGCTGCTGCAATTGCACAAGAGCGTCGCTGTATAATTAAATTCAATTTTCTAATTTGAAAAATAAAATAATTGCAGCTATTTGAAGTAGCTTAATAAAATTGTATTTAATAGAAATATACAACAATCTATTTTCTCTAGCTTACTTTTCGTTTGTTAAATAAGCGAATCAATTTTGCTTATAATAAGTAGTATATGTATATATATTAACTACTTACAATTAATCAGCGATGACTTATATTGCTCTTTAAAATCGAAGTTCTGCTTTGCTTAAAAATACGCAACAATAATCCTGTTCAGAATGAATTCAAAGCTGATTAATAAAAAATATAAATAACTATAAATGCGTTTGATTATTAATCACTATTTAACAACTATGATTTGCGCAAATTTAATTACATAATTTTGTTTAATTCTGTCAGCCAAACAATTTAGTAGAGCATAAAAATTGCAATGCAACTTACATTAAGCCGCTGATGAGCTCTTTGCTGGACTATCTAGGCTAAATAAAATTTCAAGAGCTCACACGCCATAATCCCTGCAGACTCCCAAGTATATCAAAATGTAGTTCGGACGCTGCTTCATATGCTTTCAACATATTTTTACCATCACCAGCGGAATTTGCTTAGTGGCACCCCCAGCCAACCATCCAAGCAACTGGCAGGCAGGCAGGCAATCATCCATGGAGTAGCAGTAGCCTCTTATTCTGCGCGAGCTGCTCACTGCCTCACCCACTGCAAAGTCGTTGTCTTTTTTCTGCTCATTTTGCCACGGGATTTAAATGCAAATTTTGTGTCGACGACGACGACGACGACGCAACTGAATGCGACTTGCAAATTAATGAAATGAACCTTTAACTTGAGTTTAACTTGGCGCCTTTTGCGACTGAGATAAGGCGCCAGCAACGACAACAACAAGCAGCAACAGCAACAATAAAGTAACTGGCAATTGGAGCATAAACAGCAACAACAACAACAACAACAAAGGGCAACAACAACTATGAAAATGGCGCCCAAGTTTAAACAAAGTTGATTATGCATGCATTCGGTTTTCAACAGCGTTAAAATTTTTGGCAACGCTCATTTTATACACTGAGCAAAAATTGCAAAGCAAAAGCAATAAATGAAATAAGCATATACTAAAAATTGTTTACAAAATCTGCACATAAAGTCAGCATTTTCAATATATATTTAAAAATTAATAAAATTGCTTGCAGTGCAGATTTGCTACTTGCGCTTCATGCCGCGCGCCTCCGCATTTTGTTGACTTTTGCATTTTGCTGCGCAATTTTCATTTTGTGGCGGGGGGCAGACCCAAAGCCAAAGTTCAAGTTGCTTCTTCTGTTTAGTTGAGTTGAGCTTTGTTCTGGTGCCGTGTTGTATATTTCAGTGAGAGTAGCAAAGCGTAGAGCGTGTGGCATGGCTTGATGGGTTTGTTCTAATTCGTTAGCCTGGCATAAACCAAATGCTTTATGGTCATGAAGTGCGAAAGTGGAAAATATGACAGTCAAGTTGTGTTGACTTTTCTTTCGCTAAGCGAATTTATGCCAAGTAATGAGTAATAAATAAATTTGGCAACGCGCTCAATTTAATGGCTCAGCGGGATTTATGCGAAATGGCAGCGCTTCAAGTCTAGCAACGATTAACGACTTAATCATTCAAAGCGAAGTCTCCATGACCCGACATCGAACTGGGGGGCTGTAGTATATATTTTTAGCTAAGCAGCTTAACGTAGCAGCTCTAAAATGCAAATTGCTGCCAGCTAAAATAATTGCTTTGGCACACATGCCACAGAGCCAAAAAACATTGGAGGACCCAAAAAGTTGGACGTTGTGCCAAATGTGTAAAACGTTTAAATTTGCGCAACTTTTGCGCTCCAATGCTTTAACTTTTGACACCTACGACACTCACAAATAGCAGAGAGCGGTGGGGGGAGGGAAAAGCAAGCAATGAATTCATTCATTTGTTTACTCGCTCAAGTGGCAACTTCATTTTGTAAACACTTTCGTTTACATGCAACTTGCTGCTGCTCGTTTTTTATTTTTTGCAGCCAAAAACAAACCCAAAAACAGCAGCACACTGAGCAGTGGAGAGAGGAGGGTAGCGGGGTTGGCAGCAGCATGTGTAAGGCAAGCCACAAGTTACATATCCTTTTACACACAGTCGACCGCTAAGGCCCGGTCTCTAAAGGACCTAAACGCGATGCTGTGGTTCTGCTTTGAGTTGCTGTTGCTGCTGCTGCTTCTGTTGCTGTTGTTGTTGCTTCACAGCTACGCTTGGCAGCGCTGCTCAGCGCTCTCTCTCTCTCTGTGTGTACAAAGGGGTTGGAAACTTGGTGGGTGTTGCTTGCTGCGAAAAGTTTCGTGTTTTACTTTTAGTTTGTGGCTTTCCTGGTTTTATCTTCAACTTAATAAAATGCCGTCAACAGTTTTAAATGCAAATTTTCAGCTGCTGCTGCGTGCGGTTGCAATCTCTCTAAACCAACAGCTAACATCTCTACAAGCCACTGCCACTCTTACTCAACACCCACTGCTTAGCGCAAATGAGACTTGCAAATGATTATGCGCTTTGCTTGCATAAATCCTTAAAGGACTGTACGCATGTACAGCTTAATCCCATTGCCC
The DNA here is from genome assembly GCF_011750605.1 of Drosophila busckii. Lineage (NCBI taxonomy): Eukaryota > Metazoa > Arthropoda > Insecta > Diptera > Drosophilidae > Drosophila > Drosophila busckii. Next base: position 1,247,224 of record NC_046604.1, read on the forward strand.
CATTGTTGTTGTCTCATGCCCAAGGCACAACTTGAACTTATTTTTATCAATTTTGCTGCAAACTTTAGACAAAGTGTCCCCAAAAGCAGCGACAGCCACTGCACTGGCCCTGGTCATGTGTGTTTAGTTTTTGGGGTTTTGGGCAGCAGGTCAAGCTTTGTTTGCAGTTTGAGCCAAGTTAATGAGCTGGAAATGCCAAGACTTTGTGCTGTAGAATTTAAATCTCTATTTTTCAGTTTAATACACAATTTAATTTCCAAAACAAAATTTTATGACAAACTGTCAAAGCAATCAGCAGCGAAAATAAAAGCAACATAATAATAATAAAAAGTTGCAAAGCACAACTTTCTGACACGTACAACGCAGAGGTCGTGCCACGCCCACACACACACAGCTATACAACACTTCTAATTAGTAGAAAAAATAATACAAGTGCTGCTGCTGCTGGCTGCTGCTGCTGCTGCTGACTGGGGTGGCACAAATTTATGATAATAATTCAAGCAGCGCAAGAAAAAAACAACAATTTTTTGTTGTGTCCTACATTCTTTGCAACAGCAACAACAAAAGAAAAAATGAAATGCCAACACATAAAGTAATTAAAAAGTTTACCACGCATTTATGGCGTTTGTTTTGTAGACTAAACAACAAGCAAACGAACAAACAAAAAATAAGTGGAAATTGAATTATGAAGTAAAATATTTTTGTTGTTGTGCGGCTCAAGTAATCAACAGCGGCTGAACGGCATGTCAGCAAGTTGAAGCAGATAATAATTAAGTGTATAAGGAAGCGCAAAAAAAAGAGAGAGCAGGATAAGCGTAGAAGTGGTTAAAAACTGAAAAAAGGAGAAGCGACAACTGTGGCACACGCGTCGTATGCTTAATCTAGCTAAAAGCGCCACTGATAGCAGCGCGCTTTGCATTTTTTTTCAACACACACAGACGCATTTGCATTAGATTGCAAAGCTTTAGCCGTTGGCCACTTTGTTGCTCAGCTATAAAACTAAAAAGAGTTTGCTTCACTTATAAATATAAATAATTAATTTGAGCAGCGCTTTAAGCACTTAAATTAAAAGCTTATAAGGCAATATGCTTGTTATATATTTTTAAAGGGTATACGCAATGCACACACAACAAATTAGCAGGACAGTCCAACTAACTGACTATTGTATATGCTTTTAATAATAATAATAAGTAAATCTAATCGCAGTTTTAGCCGCAGCTGCTGCTGTAATTATTTTTGAGCAAACTTGAGCAACTATTTTGCTAGCACAATGACTTGCATTATTACTGTATATACCCTAGCGCAGACAATTTATGTTTTTTGTGCTAGTTGCGCAGGAAATCTTTTAGGAAAAAACAATGCAACAACTGCCTGGAAACGAGAGCTAAAAACAAGCTAAAAGCAGCATTTCCACTTGGCTGCCTTAAATGGCGAGAGCACTGCGACTAAAAAGTAAATGGAACAATGGGCGCATAGCTGAAAGTGCTGCAAAGTCCCAAGTTGATGCCGCTCTAAATGAGGTTGACTTTATGGTTAATAAGTTAATTCGTTTGTAAATGAGTTTTGGCTCTAAACAAGACGCTGGCTCTGCTAAAATCGATGCCAAGCAGACAGCGCAGACAGCGCTAATGCTTAGCCAAGTGAATTTGCATTAAGCCAAAGCTCTGAGAGTTCTCTCTGTTTAGCATACAAAAAGCATAAATCAAAATTTAAATTGCAATAATCTAAATGCAGACAGCGGCGCTCGCTCTGTTGAAAGCCAAATGCAAAACGCATTTTCGCAAATTCATTGCATAATTTTCCAAATGTTTATTTATGAAAGTGACACCCAACCCCCAATGCCAAAGCCGAAGCATCATAAGCAGACTAAGTGGGTTCCAGCGCTATTAACACTTGCGCCCCCAACATAGCAAAGGGTTTGGGCGCCAGGCTAATGCATATGCATATGGCTAATAAAATGTTTAAACAACAGCTGCTACGCTTTGTCCATAGTGTCCATACTAATTGAATTGCAGCAGCAGCAGCAGAAAAAATTCGTATAATGCCAATTGCATTACAGTTATATAAAAAAAGAAATGGAATCTGTGTTCAGCTTTAAAACGCAAATACTTGTTGCTAATTAATTAAATCATACGCTGGGCTTACATGCAACATACACAGTTTTTGGCACACACACACACACACAAGCGGCCATAAATATTTATATCGGAATTGCAATTAAATGACACTTTAATCTTAAATTCATAAACGTTGCAGTGGGCGCATCAATTATTTAATAACATGGTTAAAATGGCTAAAAGTTTTGCAATTCCCATGGCAGCGTCGGCGTCACAACAGCCCAAGCCGCCCACAATTCTATAGATGCGCATAAATATAATGAAATTAAATTAAATGCATACGTTGCGCATACGCCACGTTAACTGTTGCGCCTGCATGCCAAGTGGAGTAGCATCATTGAAGTGTTGCCTGGGCTGGCGGTAAACGTGTTAACGACCTCCATGGCAAAAGTTTCGCCTCCTTTGGCAGCTTTTGGTTGCGTTGCAATTTCATAAAAATTAAATAAAAACAAGCTATACAAAAAAAAAAAAGGAAAACAAAGCAGCCAACGAAATATGGCGTGTGTGTGTGTAGGTGTGTGTGGGCGTGGCAAGCCTGTAAAAATTATGTACTTAATAACAGCTTCAGCAACTTTACTTTATGCTATGGCATTTATGAAAATGCAAAACTTTGCGAGCTCCTGCGGCTGCTGCCTTGTGCTTTTTGGCTGCCTTAACGCCAGGTCCTTTTTATGCAAAGGTTCAAACAGTGGCAGTTTTCCATAACCCTTGTCCTCAAGCTGTGTGTGTGTGTATGCAACATGTGTGTGTGTGTGTGTGTGTGTGTGTGTGAGGCTAGACAAAGCCGAGTGTGAAGTATAACGATAACATGGCCAAATAATAAGCGCAAGCGTTAAATATAAAAAAGTTTAACAAAAGCACTTGTTAACCTTTCGAGAGTTTTTGAGCGTCAATAAATCAGCAAATACACTGCAAATAATTAAGAGCGAGTACGCATATTAATCTGCGTCTTGTGCTTATCTGTCGCTGTTAAAACTTTCTGTAACTCCAATTACTATACATCATGATTATCTAGCAATCCATGATTCACCAACTAATTGTCTTGCAATTAAAGATTTGCCACAAACAGCAAGAGCATTTGCATTGATTGCCCCGTCTGGGCAATAAAACTTACAAGCCAAGGGTGTCTGTCTCCTTAGCTTGAACTGTTTTGAAGCCCTTGAATGTGTTTCCAAGAAGTTGCTCGAGGGCAACCCCAGCATTTAATCAGACACAATGCCCAAACGCTCACGTCCAGTCCACAGCGCTCAATGAGCCGCAAATTCATTGCAAATTATTTGTACGTCAAACGATTAGACTGCTAGACAGAGCGGCCCAGAAGCATGTCCTTTGTATAAATTTATCTACTCAACTGAATGCTAATGCTGATGTTTGGCACATTAAGTCGATTGGACTGCAATCAACAATCTGGCAACAATCTGCAATTGTTCAACGCATAATTACGTGAACACAGCACAGCACAGAGACGTGAGCTCAAGGCAACAAATTAAACTAAATGCTAGACAATTCAGTTTGCAGGCCAAAGTGCAGCAGCTACAAGTCCAAAAATTCAGCGATTTCAAGGGAAATATCCGGCAAACAAATTCGGCTTGCCAACTAAATCTAAAGCTCTATGTGCTTGTGGTTTGTCAACAGATTTTTTTTTTTTTTTTTGCTGGCCAAAAGTTTTTTCTGTACTTTTCATCTTATAAAAGCAGCAGACTGCTTTCATCTTCGAGTGTCTGGCGTTGAGCGAAATTTCTTGTTTACGAGCAAATAGTTGTTGTTATTTTAAGTTTCATTTTGTTGTTCCAAGCAGCAACATAAACTTTTACCCAACCAACCACCTACCCCTGGCCAGGGCGGAAATTAAGTTTCTCAGACTGTATGTGTGTGCGACTGCTCATCAGCGCGCTCTTTATCTCTCTAGCTGACTGTAGCTCACTTTTTGGGTGACGTTAAGTGTGATTTTTGACGATTGTGTGAAGGACGCGCTTGAGCTACATGTGTCTGGCGACTACGTTTAAGTTACTTGCGTTGCTTTTGATTTTTAGCCGCAACTTTAATGAGCTGAAGTTGCAACACGGCAACTTGAAGTCCAGTTGAATGGCAATCTCAAGAGCTGCTTTATCAACTCGAGTGTTGAGTGCTTATGGCCTTAAGTAGTGTTTGGCTTAAACAAAAGCCAAGCCTCAGCAAACAAAAGCCAAGCTCAAGGCTCCACCTCAAGTGTTGTTGCAAGTTTATTTTGCTTTGGCCACTTGAGCGCGTCTTTAACATTTATTTTTTATATAAGCAACAAATTGGCCGCCCATAGCTTCAATTGCATTAAATGCGCAAATATTTTCCGCAGCGCACCGAATTTGATTCAATTTAACAATTTTATTTGATTTTGTCGCCATTTTGAAGCGCCACGTTTTTTAGCCAGCAGCGGCAGCATCAGTTGCATGCATCAGCAGTTTTTTAGAGACAAAGCGACAGAGCGACAGAGCTGAGCAGCCCACAGCGACTGAGCGGGTGGGGTGGGTGGTTTGTCAGCGGCTACATGCGTCAACAAGAATTTGGCAGCTGATTTGTTGATAGATGGAATTTTACTAGTGCGCCACGCCCACGCCCCACACGCCGCCTACGCTGTCGTTCATTGTCAGCGCCATTTATGCGCTTCGCTGCTTTTTGGTTGTGGGTGGGGGGTGGTGTGGGGCAAAAAACTTTAGCACAAAGCAGAAATTCTAGCTGACAACTGGCCGAGCATGCAAAAAAAATTAGACAACGTCAAACGGCAGCCAGAGTCAGAGAACTAGGACTACGTGCAGCCACAGGACACGCATGTGGGGCCAGCAAGAAAAAATATATAGCATCTATATAGGAATAGGATAGAGAGCCAGAGCAAGAACAAAAAAGCGAACCTAAGTAAATCAACGTTGGCAGGCAAATCGTCGTTACGTATTTTATGATATGTATGGCTAGTCCGCCCGCTCACGCTCACAGGCAAAATGATTTTATTTTGCTGACTGTCGTAACTGGAATTGCCTATTGGCAATGTGAATGCGATTGCCAACCGAATGGCAAACACAGTCAGTGGAAATAATAAAATGATGAGCAGCGATTGTCACAAATGAAAATGCAGCCCAAGCGCGCAGAGAGAGAGTCTGAGACTGAAATTCAAATTCACCACTGGGTTCAAAGTAAGAACAACAGCAACAATAACATCACACTTGACTACATAATTCAGGGCACACGCCCACACGCCTCAACGCCCCAAGTTTTATGCGGGCTCCCAATGTTTTTATATCCATTGCCGGTGTTGCTTTTTCTATTTACTTGCAACAGCAGCAGCAGCAGCAGCAGCCCCCGCAGTCTGTATGATAAAAATAATGACATAAGTGGCGTAAAAAACAAAACAAGAGTAGGCAACATAAAAAAATAATAATAAACAAGCAAGAGCACAAATAATCATAAAAATAGAAAAACATTTTGCTTTTCAATTTCTCAGGCAATTTTGCATAAAATTGGCCTGAGCCATAGAACTTTGGGGGGGCCTAGACATAGACCAGACATGCTAAAAACCTTAACATACAGTTAGCCTGTGGGGTGGTGGGTGTTGGGTGGGTCACCAACTATGCAACGCTTTTTAGTTTTGCGGCCAAATTGAATTTGTTTGTCAGCTTGTGCGATTGATTTGGGTTGAGCTGCGGTGCCATTTCCTTTTTTTTTTTGGTTTCGACCAACTAAATGCTGAAATTGAATTTATTTGGTTATCAGAGATATGAACAGCGTTGCAACAAATAATTCGATTTGCTGCTATTTGCATTGCTTTGATAGATTTAAACAGCATGTTGCAACGAGTGGGGCAAACTGTTATTAAATGCGCCTAATGTGCTGACAAATTTGATTGCAGTGGGTGCAACGAGTTGAACATTTTCGGTGGGCGTAACTCTATCTAGATAGACACACCTTTCCACGGAATTTTTGGCGACATACTCTTTGGTTTTTTTTTATGAGCGTGCCCAGCTGTTGTTTGCTGCTTGTAACAAAATTTACGAGCTGCTCAGCATAATTTACGACGAATTCTTTATAGCCAACTGCAGCTGAAAAGTGCACAAAATAAAAATCAACTAATTGAAATATATTTAATGTTTTTTTTTGTTTATATGCTACAAATTTTACGGGCGTAGCGCACGCCTAAAGTCACCACCACCACCACCAAAAAAAAAGGATAACAAGCGACAACTGCTGCGTGGTGTAATAGCCACGTTTGACTATTTTTTATAGGCTTGTTAGTTTTTGTTACCTGACCATATGGACACGAACCCAAACCCAAGCCCAAGCCCAAGCCCAAACCCTCTTAAGTTTCACTTTGCCGTAATTGGCAGCGCACAATTTGGCGCACATCTTATGATTAGTTGGCGCTGTCGAGTCCTGTCATTTATTTAAAGCAACAGCTTCAAAATGAAAAAAAAGGACACTTTTCATTTGCTCCTGTCTGTCTGTCTGTCCGTGCTGTCTGTCAGCTAGGCGCCATTAATCAAATCTTGCGCGCCTTTTTGTCTGAATGCATTTTTAATTCAATTTCGCACGCGCGCCTACGCCAATGTACAGTGGGGCGTGGCAGTTAATCGAATTTACTAGCGCTGTAGCTGAAGCCAGCGGCAAGACATTACTTACTTTTGTCAATATTTGATTTAGCATGCTTGCCACTTTTTGAGTGCCACAGGCGCTGAGCAATTAAAGTGGTGCGGGCTGGTGGCGCGTCAAGGCGTCAAGACTTTTGACAGTTTGGGGTGTGAGGGCGGCAGGTGAAATTCAATTTCATTTCAATTTCTAAGCAATTTTGCACAAAAAATAAACTTAATATTTAATTTCAAGCACACACACACACACACGCACACAGAGGCCAAACTCAATTTATTTTGGTAATAAGACAAAATAATGAGGGTCATTTGGGCATAAATGAGTGTGTGTGGAGTCCCCAGCGTTTATTTATTATTTGCTTTGCTTTGACAAATTTTTCAATGCCACAACATTTTGCAAATGCTTTTGGGCCAGATGCGGGCAGCTGGGTGGGCATTGGGGGTGGGGGCTTTTGCTTAAGCCAACGCAGCAGCTCTCTACAATTTAACAGTTTAAACATAATCAGCCACTTGAACAGATGCGCAACGAAGCAAATGTTTATCTGCTTGCTTCCAGCTCCTTGTCTACGCTACGATTCAATGCACACATTGAGCAGGACGCCAGCATATTCCATGAAATATTACGCATACGCCATGTACACACACACACACAGACAGACGTACACACGCTGTGTCTATCATACAATTCGCCAATTTTCATTCAAATAAAAATCAGCGCGCAACGTTGCAAAAAGGAAACAAGAGCAAAAGTATTGAAATGGGCGAACATTTCAACATCAATGGAAATGCGCAATAAAAAGCGTCTATAAAAATCGGCTATGCACACATGTGTGCGTGTCCGTGTGTGTGTATGACTGACGCCCGCATCGATGTCGATGCCGTGTGCAAAAGTAAATGGCGCACTTCGTTTAATTTTTAATTCCGTGCAGCATTATCCTTGATTTATTTTACAGGCAGCCTCAACAATTATGACTTTCCCAGTTGCAGCACATACCGTTGGCGCGCCTTGTGGGCGTGGCTGTGGTGCAATTGTTGTCCACATCGTTAGCCAATTTTTTATGCTGTTTGTTTATAGCGCATTTTGTGGCCATGTCTGATTACCTGTAAATTTAATATTATTTTTTGGCTTTTATTTGCAGCAAAGCTTAAAGAAGTGACAAGCTAAAGTTGCAAACAAAGTTAGTCAGTTATTAAGCTTATGCAATTATTTGGTCATATATTTATATATTTTATTTTATACTGACAGCTACACCCAAGGCTGACAGCCAAGACAAACTTGAGCCGCCACTTTATCGAAATCAATAAATTTTCGTGGGCGCTTAACCCACTAAACAGCCAAGCGAAAAGTTATGCCCGAAAATTACGACGAAAATTGTGGGCGCATTTTATGGACACAATTGCCGGCGGCTGAGTTGAGAAAACAACAAGGCAAGGCAGAGCCTAGAACATTTTCATTTTCATTTTCATGGCCGATAAGCGGAAAATGCTCGAACGCAAGCGGATATCAAAAATGTTGCACGCAACGCCGTTGGCGCTTTGAATTACTTGCGAAGCGGCGATAAGCAAGACAATGGAGCCACAAAGCAAAAGAGTCGGCTTTAAAGGCTTCTGTTGTATGAGATAACAGGTGCTGCAAAAAGTACATTTACATTTTCATATATATATGTGCGGAAACTGTTCAATAATAATTAATGCAAGTTTCGCCATTAAATGCGTTGCATTCAAATTAAGTTGATCAGCAATGACAGACAGTTGGCTGCAAGCAAAGCAGTGGCGTGGCAGCCAAGGGGGGGGCCTTTTGTTTCCAACTATAGCAACAACAGCAACAGCAACAGCCGTGGCAACAATAACAATAATGCAAACGCATTTGCAGCAGCTTCTCTGTATGAAAGAGAGAGCGAGCCAGCGCGGCCCGACAGCATTTCCTTTTTATGATGGCCGCATTTTAATTGAAACTGTTTTTACAATTTATGAAGCGCATAACTTTAAATGGCACTAAAGTTAATTTCAATGCGGTTTGGGGCGTGGCACTGTGCGCGCGATATTAACAATGGCCAGGCCCAAAACAAAAGGCTCTGCAGTCTGTGAGAGACTGCAAAGTGCCCATAGCTGGCTGCTATAAAAGCGTCGAGCTAAAGTGCAACTCTGCGGTTATCGCCCGAGTGCGTTAACTGTACTTGCGCCTAGTATCGAAATATATATATATATATATATTTTGAGCCCATTGGCGGCCCATTGACTACTGTCACACAATTAAAATGAAAATGTTTTTTGAAATATTAAAGAGCAACAACAACAACCAACAGCGACAATAATTGTACAATTCGCATTTAATTTTTATTCATTGCTGTGCGCAATTTTTATCGCTGTTAAGTCATAATTATAATGCAATTGTCAATTACGGCAAGAACTACGTTAAATTGATAAAGTGCTTGCCTGGAAATAATGACAACAAGTGCAACTGACAGGCCATGTTTATATCGATGTATATAGAGTCAAGTGCCTTGTTGTACACACACACTCATCATCATCAGCATCGCATGCAGCATGCCACATAACTGTACTTCACAGTGGGCGCAACCCTGCAACCAATTGGCTTAAATGATTGGCCTGCTGCGCTGCGCTCTCATTTAAGCCCCAAACTTTGCTGCTGCGCTGCTTACAAAATCAATTTGCAATATTGGCTATTTAACCGCATGGATTTTACAAACTCAGCCCCCAAATCCCTTACCTAACAGGCCTAATTAGCGTAATGAGTTTGTGGATTTGTGACGGCCAAAAACACACTCTGGTCAAAACTTATGCTGTGGCCAAAAATTGCAAATTTATGAGCCGAATGTGCCACACAAAAAGTTATGCGGCTCACTAAACTTGCCACAAACTTGTATTGGGGGCAACAATTTTTAATGTTTATATGCGGCTCAACTTTTAAGCAATAAGCTAACGCTTTAGAGTGTTTCATTTATTTGCTATGAGTAAAAGTGTAAACTAATTAAAAACTCATTATAGATTGTTGCTAAATAATCTAATCTAATCAGTTGTTCACTAAAGTTTGATAAGCAACTTTGATTAGCAATGCAATTCCTGATTGATATTGAATCTATTTAGAAAATACTTTTAATTTTTGCTTTAGTAAATTTCAATTGTTGATTTACCTTCTCCTTAGTTTCAATTGTTTAACTACCAACTGACTTTAGTAGACTTCTTTCAATTAATCTTCACTCGCAATGTTTAAATTTGTGTATCGTTTAATTAATTTCACATATTTCTTGAGTCCACTTAATATTTCAGTTCCTGCTAGGCTTACCCACAAATTTGCTTTATTGTCTTTCCAAATTTCTACTACTAACAAATTCAAGCATAACCCTCTGTCTCTCTTTTTATTTGTCTTTTAATAACTTACACCAACTAAATAAACTCTTACTAAACTCTTACACTTTTTATTTAGCATATTCATAGCATGCATATCAATCGATGGATAACCACTTGAGGTCTGTAACCGACTATATGGGCCAGCTACTTACAATTTAGGCAAGGCACTGCTACTAATTACTACGGCCACAAGCCACAGCAACAGTCTGCTGAGCAATAAGCCACTTAACTGCTGCTGGGCCCATAAGCTTACAGAGTCGTGTCGAGTCGAGTCGAGTCGAGTCGAGTTGAGTTGAGTTCAGTTGAGTTGTTGGTCAACTCTATGCCAATTATGCACAGTTTCCGCTGCAATGGACGACGCCTGGGCCTGGGCAAGGAGCCAGAGAGCGCCCACATCAAACGCAGCCAAAAAGGTGAGCCAAAGTGTCAGCAGGATGTCGTACACAGGGCAGTGGGTAGTGGGGAGTGGATGGGCCTAAACTATGTAGTAATAGTAGTAATAGCTCAGTGGGGGGGCGTGGCTAAGGTGTTTGGTCTTATTGCTGTGCGTGTAATTTTGATTTGAGCCCCGCTGTTCACGCCTGCTAACCAAATTGTAATTTAATCAGAGCTGCCCACTAGCAAGTGAGTGAAGCTAGTGAGTGCGACTAATTGCGGCTCTAAGTGTGGTAATTGACAGTTTAATTGACATTTGCTTGGCTTACTTAACTCTGCAGCTGCTAAAGACGCATAATTATGACGCTGCATTAGTGGAAGAAAGCGCGCTTTGGCCTTTGACCTCGCATGCATAGAAGTAGCCACGAATATTAGGGGTCTGTCTGTCTGTCTGTCTGGCTGTTGAAGAAATTAATCTCTAGTGGCTTGGCAGACAACACGGCGTATGTGTAATGCGTGTTGCATGTAGCTATGCGCCACCTATTCATAGCGCTTAACATACACAAAAAAAAAAAAAGAGAAAAGCAGCAAAAGCTAAATTAAATTTTCGCATTGTAAGCAGCGAACGCAAGAGTGAGAGAGAGAGAGCGTGAGCTAGAGAGCGAGAAGGGATTTGCTGGCTAAGCTGTATGCCGCACTAAGCTGATTTGCTTTGCATTTATAAGTATGTGTGTGTGTGTGCGCGCGCGCTGAAGGCTGCCGCAGTGCAACTTTTGGTCAGACATTTGCCACATTGCGTATACGACGCGTAGCACGCTTGGGTATTATTTAGCATTAGTGTAACCGCAGTAGTTAATTTTAATACAGAATTTTAATTAAGCCCGCAGCCAAGTTACCTCAACAAACACACACACACACACTCACTCACACACACGTCGCTTGGTTAAAGCTGTTGGCAAACTTATTAAAAAGTTGTTGGCCATACATCAATGCAGCTTCGCTCATGGCTCATTGACTGCGTCTATTGGCCGAAGAAGAAAAAGGCAAACTGCACAAAAGTCACACAACATTTACTTGAACCGAACTCTCTGTGTGTATCGAAACTTTGCACAGACTTTTGACAAAGATGCCCATAGAATGTTTCGAATCTTTTTGGCCTCGTCGCTCTATGTAACTTAATTCTATTTTTGACTGCGGTCAGGCAGTCAAGACGTTCGTCCGTCCGGTTAGCCAGCGAAGACGACAAACTTCAAGCTGCGGTCGGATTCAATTAGCTGCAAGGCGGAGTTTAAAGTTCATGGCGACTGTGTGCAGGGTCAAGCTGTCCAAAAGTCAAAATTCAATGTGTGCACAGCCGCAGGCAGTTGCCACACTCAGCTGCTTGTTGCTGTTGTGGCATGATTAAAGTTGCATAGTTTGAAATATTCAATCAACTTTTGGGCCGACTGACTGCCAAATTGGCAGCTACGTTGTGTTGATTTATGCAACATTGACGTTTGACTGCCCCATGTTGTTGTTGTTGCTGCTGCTGCCACCGCTGCCACCGCTGCTCGTTGCAAGCTTGTAAGTTGCTGCAGCCAACTAAGCAAATATTTTGTGGCCATTGCGCTATGCTTACCAACAACTATGCCCCAGTGTTTGTGTCTCTGTATGCGTGTGTGTGGTGTTGTCCTGTGTGTGTGTGTAATGCAGCTCCTGTGCTGCTGCTTTGTCGTGTATGTCCTGCAGGCATTCAATTATGTTTTGTCGGTACAAGTCGATGGCCCCAGCCAACTGACTTCAATAGCAATTTCAACTCACACACACACACACACATGCAAGTTGTCACATGGCTGTGTGTGTGTGGGTTAATTTGTTATTCAAATTTGTGTGTTATATATTGTTATTACATGGCAAATTGTTGCTAGCTCGGGCGGCTGCCCGTCAGGCAAATGTTATTATAGCCTTAGCATAAGCGATTTTCTGAGCCCGACTGACAGTTTGCTGTGTGTTGCAGCTATTATTAGTATTATTATTATTATTTTTCAAAGCTTTAATAACTAGCAACTCTCTGTTTGATTTGACGATTAAGTCAAGTCATAAATTATTCAATAGCAATTTGTGTGCTGCTGCCTGAAATTATAAAGTGCAAAGGCAAAGACAGCATAGATTTTATTTTGCATATACTTTTTAAGATTCATTTCACTTCATCAATTTTCGAACTGAGCTCTTAAATCCTTGCCAGCACCACCCCTAAAAGCCAACCCTTAGTGCTGCCACACGCAAATGCAACTTGGCGCACGCAATAGCCAACAACAAGTGAAGCCATTAATTAACTAGCTTATTGCTTAAGACATTCCCCAATGGCTCAATCATTCACCTTGACACCCAGCGACGCGCCGAAGCCGAAGCCGTAGCAAGCCGCATGGCCAAGCCTCAACTTAGCGCTGACTACTCACAGGATTAACTGTCTGGTTATGCGTCTAGCTGTCTGGTCTACTACACACAATGGTAGAAAAAAGAAAATAAGCGGATTAATTTGTTGACTGCTCAATGACAAAAAAACACGAAAGCGAAGCAACGAAACTACAACTAGTTGCATTTAATTAAAAAACCAAGCTACACTCTATGCCATAATAATTATAGGCTAACAAAAGTGGCAGCAACACTTTCAGCTGTCAGCATTAATTAAAATGGTTTTATTGAACTTGCAACATGCCACATGCAAGGGTGAGACGCAGGCGGCTAAGATCTAACACCTCGCAACGAAAACGGAAATGTTTTCCTCAGACCAAAATCCGAAACACGCACAACATAAAAATGTCAAACCACAGTGCGAACAGCAGTTCTTGATTTAAAAGATTTATTTTAAGCATTTCAGATAAATATTTCTTGCCAGCAAGCAAAGCGAAGAGGCAAATATTTGAATGCTAAACAATTTTTTATTCAAATTTGTTGGCAAATTAGTATTCAAATCAAAAATATTTGCTAGCTCAAAGCTTTTAGTGGGCGGCAGTAATTGTTAATATTGTTGTTGAATTTAGCTATAAACAAAATTAATTTCACCAACGTTGCTTATAGCAGCACTAATGCTTCAGTTGCATTTCGTGCTAACACTTGAGTACTAGGCGTTGTTGAATTGTTGATAATTTCACCAATGCTCACCAATCAGCCGTACTGCAGGGCTATGGCGTAACCCTTGCCAACAGGCCGGCTGCCATGGCAACCGTAACTTTTAGTTGGCTCTGCCTAACAAGTTTAGTTTTAAACATTACACACACATTTATAAAGTTTACTTGTTGCATTTTTTGTTGCTGTGTTCCAATTCTTTGTTAAATACCGAGTTCTCGTTATGCCGCGCATTAAGCCAACCAAGAGAATCGATGTGCTGGGCAATCTGGATCTGCGGCCCGAGGAGGCAGTGGGCGACTATGTGGAGTCGCGGCAGCAGCAAAAGTTCTTCGTGTAAGTGACAGCTATGCTTGCAACATATAACGAGCACTTAACTAACGCAACGTTTCAGCAAGCCGCCAGCTGCAGACTCCGCTGGCGACTCGATTGAGCTGATGTTCATACACAATACGCGTGAGCACGACTCGATGCTGAAGCTGCAGCAGGATATGCTGGAGAACTCCAAGCGCCAGTCGGAAATCAATGCGTCGCGTGTCACTAGAATGTACAAGGCGCAGGAGAAACTGCGCGAGCGCTTCATTGAGGTGAATAGTTTCATCAAGGACTGTGCGGAGAAGAAGCGTCTGGCTGAGAAGGCAATCAATGTGGAGCGAGCGCTGCATGAGGAGCTGAGCGAGGACATTGAGAAGTTCAAGACCAGCATAAGCGAGCTGACAACGTTTCGAGAGGCGCTCAAGGCAACTGTCGAAGAGCTGCAGCCCTATGAGCAGGTGCTCGAGGATGTTGTCAAAATAAGCGACATCTTTGTCTCGCCCAAGGACTGCATGGATCGCTGCGATGCATTGAGTAAGTGCGTGCAGTAAACTTGCCAAGCTGCGACTAATTTGTGCGCTTAGTGCTAGCTCAGGTGGAAATAAGCGAGCTGGAGAATCAGAAGCTGCAGGAGATTGAGCAAATGCGCCAGCAAATGGTGAAATTCACAAATGAAGCAGCGCTGACAGTGCTGGGACTGAAGAACGATCTGGCCAAGCTGGAACGCTCCTATAACGAGTCTCGCGCGCTGGTGCACAAATGGGAGCGTATTCTAAAGACTGCCAAGCAAACTATAGCAGCGCACTTTATGGAAAAGGAATGCAATCTAAATGCAGTCGATGCGCTTTATCGTTTGCTCTGCAAGCGCAGAAGTAAGTTACGCAGCAACTAACCAAAATATTACTCATACGCTCATACCCATTGCAGATATGACTCCAGGACTGCGACGCGATGATATCGAACAGCAACTCAACTTTATTAAGCGCGAAATGGAGCTGCTGCATGAGATTGCCAGAGAATTTGAAACTGAAACTGCTAGCAAATCAACAGATCGCTTGCCCAGAAGGCAGAGTCTGGCCAATGAGGTTTACTGCTAATAAAATCAGCTGTATTATGTTTTGTTTTTATTCTAGCGCTAATCTGCATATTACATACAACCACAATATATATATAGTTCACTCTCACATGCTGTGCATTATTAAAACGCAATTAAATCGGCTAGTCAATTAAATTATCACATTTTATATGCAAAACCACAAAAACTACAACTACAACTGCTATATAACAATAGCATTTAGTTTAAACAAAAGTTGTTTGTTGTGCTGCGGCTTTAAACTTGCAGACAAACAAAAGTGTTAAGCTGGCATTGTTGCTTTTTTTTTTGGGAAGTTAGAGCTGTTGGACAGGTTAAATAGCGTTACGAAATGTCTGTCAATGCATAATTGAAAATCAGGCGCAGTTTTTCTCTTTCGATTTTTGGGGGTTAGCAAGGTAATTAAAAAAGTTTTTCAATATGCTCAAGCGGCTGAGTGTCAAGTCATGCAATTGACAATAGCGCTTGTCTCTCTTTTTTTTTTAGCTATTGTCCAACGCTTTGCTAATTGTCACGCTGAGCGAGGGAGTACTGTGAACTGTGGACTGTGGAATTTCCTTGTCTGACGTAATTAAAAAGCCGTCAAGCGAGCGAAGTTTGTGCAGTTTGTAATGTGCCATTGATGCGACAGGCCGTTAACTGCACGCCGTACTTACTGCAAGATTACGTACGTACAGCTATACAGTTGTATATATAGCTAGCACATATATATATAAAGTGCTTTAGCTGTCTGCAGCTTTCTAATTAAATGAGCACCAAAATGGGCTCCAATGCAGCGTCACATTTGTCTTGAGTGTCCAACAATTTTTGTGACTTATGATGACTGCAGTTGCCCAATCGAGTAAGAGAGAGCAAGAGAGAGCAAGAGAGAGAGAGAGAGAGAGAGTAAAGTTTGGCTGAGCTTGCGCTGCAGTGGGGCAAAGATTTATGAGGTAAAAGCAATTAGAAAGTGACATCAGCCAACGGATTGCAGTTCAAGGCGGGGCGCACTATTAATAAACGCTTAAGTTTAAGCGCCAGAGCTAAAGATAAACAACAATAGGACAGAGCTGAGAGTAAAGCAGCATTTTGTGAGAAAAGTTTTGGCAATTTAAAGCTGCAATGAAATAGAATTTATAAACAACAATAAAATCTAAACTTAGTTGTGTGGCTTGCATGCTTCCATTCGGTTTGATAAATGACAAGACAAGACATATACTAAATATATATAAATATAAATGTAAATAGATTAGTTGCCAAAATGCTTTACCCAATGTTTTAATATATTTAAATAAAGCTAAATGGTTACTTGATAAGCGAGAGATTTCAAGCTTAAATCTTTAGCTATTAAAAACTTACTGCTTGGAATTTAAAAACAGGTCAAAAGTATGCCTTGTCAAAAAGTTAGAGCTAAGCTATATACTCTATATACTCAGCTCATTCAAAACTTAACTAAAACAATTCAATAATATATTATTTAACGCTATTTAAAACTCTGCAAAATGCCGCGTCGCAAGCCAACTTTTAAGACCGATGTAATCGGCGACTTGGATTTGAATCCAGAGCAAGCTGTAGGCGAATACATGATCTCGCGCCAGCAGGAGCGCTTCTTTGTGTAAGTTACTAAGTTAAAATCATTGGCATTAGCATTTAACTAACTTAGCTGCTTAGCAAGCCGCCCAATTGGGACTCCGCCGGCGATTCGGTGGAAATGCTTTATATACAAAATGCACGCGAGCACGAGGCCATGTTGCTGCTGCAGAAGCAGCTGCTGGAGGATGCACAGCGTCAGACAGAGCTGAATCAGCAGCGCATTGCGCAAATGTATCGCATACAGGAGCGTTTACGCAAGCGTTTCATTGAGGTCAATGGTTTCATTAAGGACTGCGCGGATAAGAAGCGCACGGCTGAGAAAATTATACGCGAACAGGAGACACTGCATGAGGATCTGAGCAAGAACATAGATGAGTTCAGGCGTTCCATAACAGTGCTGAAGAGCTTTCGTGAAGATCTGAAGCAAACTGTGCGTGAGTTTGAGCCCTACGAGCGCGTGCTGGATGAGGTCGTCAATGTTTCGGATATATTTGTTTCACCCAAGGACTGCATTGATCGCTGCGATGCGCTGAGTAAGCTTAAGACTCACATATAAAGCGCAAGCAGACTAAACTTTTTGCTTAGTGTTAGCGCAGGTGGAAATCAACGAGCTGGAGAACAAAAAGCTGCAGGAGATTGAGGAAATGCGTCAGCGCATGGTTAAGATAACCAGCGAAGCGGCGCTCACTGTGCTGGGCCTGAAGAACGATTTGGCCAAGCTGGAGCGCTCGTATAACGAATCGCGTGCGCTGGGACTCAAGTGGGAGAAGACGCTAAGTCTATGCAAGGACACCATAAGCAGCAACGACTTGGACAAGGAGCGTGCGCTCGATGGCATTCAAATGCTTTATCGCATGCTCTGCAAGCGACGTGGTAAGTAGCTCATGCGCTTATAATCTCCATTGGAGCTTCATATTGCTTTTGCTTGCAGAGCTGGATGCACCTTTTGCACGCAAGGAAATCGAAAAAAGTGCCGATTTTATAAAGCGCGAGATTGAATTGCTTTGGGCTGTGCTGCGCGAAATGGAGAGCAACAATAAAAGCGACAAGAGCACGCCACAGGATGAAGGCGGCATGTGCCAATAGTTATAGACTCCGAGACTAGCAAGCTATGAATAAATATATTGAGCTCTCAATAGCAGCATCTATGTCTATTTCTAACCCTTAATGTTAGCCAATTTGGCATAACATATGTTTGTGCGCCTAAGCCCTAACAATTTGATAAGTCTTATCGAAGCACAAACTTTTGCCTAGCTTAGCTTTTATTTTTGTCTACAGCAAACGAAGTGACAAGACACTGAGACTGCTAAATAAATTTTACGTTTTAGCAACAAATCGAATCTGAGCTCTCAGCCCCATTCAATTGCCAATTGGTTTCTATGGCTAGGGATAATCTAACTTAAGCACAGATAATTCTTTTATGCGTACATTTTGATTTCACTGCTCGACTGTCTGTCTCTCTCTCGAGCCAAAGAACTAACAACTAATTTCATGGCAAGCCAGCCACGCCCATGCTGCAAATAGCAGTTGCCTCTGTTTGTGCTTTGAAGCAATGGAAGGCGTATCGTTTGTCTTTATTCAATTTACTTTATTTGATTTGCGACTTTTGCTGATATCACAGTAGAGAGAGCGCAAAAAAAAAGCGGAAGTTGGAGTCTCGCTTAAAAATCAAATCAAATTCGCTTGCAGCCCAAAATAAAATGCAAAGAAATTTTATGTGCGCCACAGAGCAAAACTAGAAAAAAATAAAAAGACGAAGTGCGTATGCGCTATAAATTTATATAGAAATAAATAGCAAAAAATATGCATAAAGTTAAAAAATTATGTAACTAAATAATTTAAGTTTAGTTATAAACGCTAGTTAAAATTAAAGCAATTACGAGTGTGCTTGACCATGTTAGTTGACAAAATTCAACGTTTGGTTTATTTAAATGTCGCCAACTGACCGCCCACAAGCTGCGCCTGAGGACTTTGTGTCGTTTCGTTTCGGTTTGTGGCTCGAAGCATTGAATTTGTTTGTGGGGGCGGGAGTAGAGCAATTACATTAGGGCTGCAATAGTTCCAATTTTGTAGCAACATTTTTAAAGCTTTCTTTTTTTTTTGCCATTACTTGCGCAGCAAATTGTCTAAACACTTAAGATTTTTGTTTGGCTGTCATTTAAATAATTGAAAATCATTGCTGGTTGCTAAAAGAATTATTTACAGCTTGTCGCATTGTTGCTAACAAATAAAGCCTAATTGTGTTTTCACTTAATCCTTTAATTGCATTACACTTTACAGTCTGCAAATTAAATAATAAGGCAGACATGGCACGTGGGTTGATTGTAAAATTGCAGCAACACTTGAAATATTAGTTATCAAAGTAACTACAAGTTAGCAAAAACTTTTCTATCCACACACGTTACAATAGTTGGCAATTTTTTTCTCTAGACGTAACACTTAATTTAACTTTACAAGTTCTTAATGCTGCCAAGACAGACAGACAGAACAGACAGATTGGCAGAGCTGTGGATGTGAGTTGAAGTGGCAAGCAGTTGGCAATTAGTGAGAAAACAATGGACAATCAAAGGCGCAGCAATTATTGAGTGCTTGTCGTTTTATTTAAAGATGTCTCTCGACTTTAAACTAAAGCGGCTTATTGCAATGCCAAAGGTAACTGTAAATGTGGGCGTTGCTGTAGCTGTAACTGACACAACAGCAGCAACAACAACAACAGCAATAAGAAGAAGAAGCAACAAGAAGTCAGCAAGTTGATTAATACTATAACACATGATTTATTATGCCTGTCAATCGACTAAGAGGGGAGGGGGGGATAAGAGCATGAGCAGGAAAAGCACATTATGAAAGCTCAGTGCAGGGCTGAGATTGGTATCTGAGACGCTTTGGGCCGTGGGCCGTGTGCCTTGGCCTGTGATAAGATGGCAAATCGGCTTAAGCGCAGGTTGACTGACTGCTCGAGCAGCAGCAGCAGCAACATCCCCAACAACAACAACAATAAGGGACGACACAGACAAGGCAAACAACAATCGTCATCATCAATTCAGTCAGCGACATTAATATCCTTACGGGCGGCCCAAAGCTGTCGTCTGACATTTGTGACACCTGCATTGATTTGTCTTCCCATCCCTGCCAACAATCCCTACCCACACCCTACACCCCAGCCCAGCCCTGCCATTGACTGAGTGCCTTTCATGTTGCTACAAATGCCTTTTTTTATGCGCTAATGTTTGCTGTGGCTTCCTGGCTTCCTCGACTTGTATTTATTTTTTCCTGCGTAACTTTAAGTTGGTCATGAGGCCCATTAGTGCCAGGTTCTAATGGCCTAGACGACATGGCGCTGCAATTACCCCCCAAACAAGAGCAACAACAACAACAGCATTACCCAAAAAGCCAACCACATGAGCACTCATTCGAAGTACCTTCAACATAGTTGATAATTTATTCATTTGCTGGCGACAAGAACTTCGACAACAACCTTTATGGACCTCAGCAGCTCTCGGCGTCTGCAACAAACTCCAACCGCAAAGTAGAGAGAGCGAGCACACTATCACAACACTAAGAAAAGGAGTAAGTAGTGTATGAGTGTGTGTGTTGCAACTACCCTTAATGACTTCATTAGAGCAACCCCTTCTAGCAACTACAGCCATGACTTTGACTATTAACAATGCGCGCAATCAACTCAAAAGCAACTAGCTTAAGTCTAGAGATCAGCGCCTGTCTATGCGGGCTACAAAATATAAAGTATTGCGCTCTTAAAAATTATGAAAACGAATTTGTAATGCTCTAGCAGCACATTTTTGAACTAACATAAGTTAATAAGCACAAGATTTTTTAGTTGAGCACAAATTTTGAATATGCTACATTTCATTTTTGAAATTATTGTATATTTTTATTATATATTTCAGCTACACTTTCTTTTAATGTATTGAGCTGCATGTTTTTTAATTTTAAGGCGTCAAAAGCAACAGCCTAAAGCAGTTGTCTGTGCTGTTTGCTTATAGAAACAGCTGTGAATTTTTCAATTGTGCAACCCAACCCCATTTTATAATAGCCCAACCCCTACCCCATTCAACTCTCAACTATTAAACGACGCATTTTGTAAGCCTATGCAATTTTTCAGCTCATTGTTATATGTGAGGCTGGCAGCTTTGTGTGTGTGAAAAGTCGCAGCTTAAAGGCTACGCACAACTGTTGTGAATAAAAAATAATAAAGCTGCCAGAATTGGAATTGTAAATTTTACACTTATCAAGTGGCAGTTTGTTGACTGCCAAATTGCTTGGCATATGTGGCAAGCGTTTGCCCTTTGATTGGAATATTTGGGCATTTTGCATAAAATCAACATTATGCGGTTTTATGGAAAAGTGAAATGTTGCCATAAAAAAGGAAGCAACAAAAGGTTTTGGGCCTAGATGACAAGCAAAAAATTTATGTGTCTTAATGATGCCTAAGCGGCAGGTATGCAAATCGAAGAACATTTTGCATTGAGTGGCAACACTTAAGGCATGACTAAGCAGTTTAAGTTTTAATATTAAATCGACTTAGCCAGCTGCATAGCCTAAGAACAAAAATGAAATTAAATTAGTCACTCAATTCAATTCAATTCAATTTAATTCAATGCATATTATTTTTTGAGCTTGTTACTAATATGACAGCTTAACCTTTGCTTAAGTGACTGCTGCCTGGGGAGATATGTAAACATTTATAAATATTGACAACTTTAAGTGAAGTTTACAAATGATACAAGACAGCTGCCTGGCAACAGTTCAACCCTGCCCAGCTAAGAAAAACAAGAAGCTGAACACTTGTGGTCAAACTCGAAAGCCTATTTGGCTGCCTAGTGTGGCAGCGCTGCTTGAAACTGTCAGAAATAAGTGCGTGTGGCAATTGTGGGGGGAGTTGGGCGCGTTGGCAGATGACTTGGTGAAAATATTGACAAAGCAATTTGCTTGTCAGACAATTAAGCGCCTAATTGGATGAACGCACAAGGCTCACGTGCGCTTAAAACAAAAGAGAGGGAGAGCGAGCGGGCGCGCAGGAAGTTGTGGACTTGAAATTTAAACAAAAACTCAAGTTGCTTGCCACAAAATGCGTTAGTGCTAGGGCTTGGGATTTATGCGTGTGGCAGAGTCTTATCTAGTAGACAAGTGAGGCAACAATAATCACAATGCCATAAATTCCAAAGTGCCTTGGCTGAGTGACTGGCTTTTTAAAATATATAAATATGCCTCACAGATATGAGTGACAAGCTGGCCGTATCGGTAGCTCTGGACAGCAGACACTTTGTCACAAATGCTAAAACAAATGCTTGTTGCAAGTGCATTAAGCTCTGGACGAGCTGCTCAAGGACTAAGCCACTGAGAGAGCCTGCAGAGATTTGCATGCAAGTGCTGCCAGATAAGTGAAATGTAAAACTCAAGCTC
This sequence comes from Drosophila busckii, assembly GCF_011750605.1. Taxonomy (NCBI): domain Eukaryota; kingdom Metazoa; phylum Arthropoda; class Insecta; order Diptera; family Drosophilidae; genus Drosophila; species Drosophila busckii. The sequence continues at coordinate 1,269,207 of NC_046604.1, forward strand.
TGGCAGTGAAAGTGCCAGCGGGTTATTTGCCAACAGTGAGTGAGGGGAGGGGGGCTGTAAGTGGACTGCATCGCGTTGCAAGATAGCTGCATTAGAGGCTATCAAAACGCCATTCAATGTTGCATGCATAGAAAATAGTGTAATCAAGTCTCTAGCTAAAGTGGGTCGAGCAAATATCAAAAAGTTGTCGAGCATGCGGGGCAGCTTCAGCTACTTACATATGTGGCATGCAGCATGCAAGTATTTGCCGCATGTGTGTGGTGCCATTAGAACTTTCATGCTTGCTTTTTGATTTTTCTCTCTCGCTTTTCACAAATTGTCACCATTTGCTGAGCCGCGTGTCGTTTGACTTGGGCTAACCCGCTCAACGAGCGGCAAGTGGCAAGTGGCAAGACGGCTTACAAATGGAGGCCATGGCTGTTTGGCTTACAAAAGCATTTCACATTTACACATTGCTTTCTAGCACTGATTTATGTCCTGCAATTGACAAGAAATTTATTTTTTTATATATAATGCGCTTCAGCTTACTTTTTCTTTTTTTTTTTGGGGGGGGGGGGGGGGGGGGACTGCAGTGTGGGGTTATGGGCAACAGCGTGACAGCAATGCGGTGGTAAAAAGTAAAAAGAAAGTCTTTCTCCACAGCAAGTGTTATAAGCGCAAAATTGTGCTGCTGTTGTCAGTTGAGCTTATTAGCGTAAAAAGCAGAGCAAGGAATTTTTTACTGCACGCTATTTTGACAATAATTCGCACAAATATTTTAATAAAATATATTTGTGGCATTGACTTGATTTGCTGCAACATTTCTTAAGGCTATTTGCGCTTAAACTAATGTAGAGCAGCACTTAACCGCAGACGAAACCACGACATAATCTAAGCACACTCAGGCATATACAAATGTAAGCTACAGTGAACACTTCGTTAATTAGACAGCTACATACGACAAGAGCTTGTAAGCAAATTTGCAAGCTTAAATTACAATTTAAGTAACTTTAACTTAACTATTTGTTAGCTTAATAAAATATTGTTTACTCTATTGCACTGTAACACTGCTGCAATTAGTTTTAACATTTAAAGTTGCTTGCTTGAAATTTCTGCAATTTAATTGAAGTTCTTTCAATCAACTACATATCTCTTATTTCTGAACATCACTGTCTACTTAGCTATCGTGTATATAATGGCCAACAAACCCCAAAAACTTAATTACGCTGTGGTCAACGGCTGCTTATGCATGAGCTCTAAGGCAGAACCTGAAATGTGTTAGATGAACTGAACTGGAACTGAAGCTGAAATGGCGGCAACCGCTTCACACCTCATAAAGAGCGCAATAATAAACGCAATTTGGTCAGAAATCCAATTAAATGATCCCCAACAGGCAGATGTGTGGCTGATAGCCGATGGGTCCAGTCCGAAGGAGTTGTTTGAATGTCAGGCCAAATAAAATGCTAAGCCACAAAGACAAGACTTTTGGCGAAAAGCAACAGAGGCGAACATCATCGAAGTCTATGAGGCTAATAAACTCAACATGGTACAGTGGGCAGTATAGTCAAAAAACGTACATAAAATGCTGCTATTAAAGATTGAAACTGAGCATAGTAATATTGTTTAATAAATTGTATTGATATTTGTAAACTACAATAAGTCTATAATAAAAATTCATATATGTATAAAAAAAACATTTCAGCATTTTTCTATATTTTGTGAATAATAAATTGAATATAATTTATTTAATTATTAGAGCATGATACATAAAATTTTAAAAAAATCTATTTTGTATATAAAACTAATTTAATTAAATTCATTTTGAATCACCAAAACTTTTATTAATTAGAAACTCTGTTAGTCTGAATTTCAAGCTTTTCTCGCCCAACTAATTAAAAGCACTTTTTCTTCATTTCTTACCACTGTAGCTTTAGTCTTTGCGTATGTTCTAAAAGTAACTGGTTGTCTGGCATTTATTGTGTTATCTTCAGCCACTTAGCCCCGCGTTGGCTGCTCATCATCATTTCTCTAATAAAAATTGCAATTATTTTGCTCGAATTGTGTGTGTTTGGGTTGTGGGTGGGGGTGGGGCTGGGGCTGGGGCTGGCACTGACGCTGGTCACGAGACGCACTCGTCGCCAAAGTCGCCTGTAATTTATTTCCTGCAGCCCGCCGCCTGTTGACTCAAGCAGCAAAGACAACTTGCAATTTTGGCATTGATGTGGCATGTGCAGCAAGCAGCTTGTGGCAAGACGGGGATGCCACTTAAAGTTGTTGGCTCTTGAATGCTGTGGCTAATGAAGTGCATGCAAATCTGTAGTAGTAGTAGTTGAAAGGACTCTGTTGCAGGACTGCTGCAGTTGGGGGCAACTCTAATGAGTTCAAGTTTGTGGCTGCAAGGTGTGGCGGCGGCAACTTTTGCAGCAGCAGCAGCAGCCACTTGATGTGGCCAGTGTGCTGCCGTTTTGCCGCTTTGGCATTTTGATGTTGATAAATGATGTTGCATTTTCATTTAGAGGATTTGCTGCTGCTGTTGCGCTTGCCAAAGAAAACTCACTGATTGACTGCCTAACGGCAAGCAAAACTTGCTGACAAACAGCAAGAAAGAGAGAGCAACAGAGAGAGAGAGAGAGAGAGAGAGAGAGCGAGCATGAGGAAAAGGCGTTGCAACTAAAGTTGTTGTTGTCGCTTCGGCTGCTTGTCAGCAAAACGTTTAGTGGAGACACCACAAGCACTTGCACCTCAGTGGCTGCTGAATCAATTATGCCACAGACACCAGTTGCAAGTAGCTCCAGTATGTAACCAAAAGTGGAGAGCCGAGGCGGCCAGGGCTGGGGCAGACATTGCTGAGCTGGCCAAGCTGCTAATGCAAAAAGTTTTTAGCCTGCGCACACAAGACTGAGCATGTTATTGTCCAAGAGTCAAGCAGCCAACGATTAATCAATTGAACTAAACGGTTTGCTGCCAAGACGCCAAGTCCTGATTTTGAATTAAAATGCTGCGCTGGCAAAACGAGAGTTTCTCTCAAAGAGCAGCGCGAACTAAAACTTGCAAGCTTAAGAACTAATTATTTAATGCATTACTTTTGCTTGTAACAGAGCGTAGCTTAAAGAAATGAATCGAGAAATGCAAAAAAAATCCGTTTATTTATATAGTTTAAATAGCTGCTTAAAATAGTGTAAGATAAATATTTTAAAACATATGTGGAAAGATAAGTTAAAGTATAAGACTAATGAATTGGCTAAGGGAGACTTAAACGTGAAGAAGACAAATTAAAAAAAAAAAGCACAACCAAATATAATTTAAATTTAAATTTAAATCAAACACTTAGACTGAACTACAAGCAATGATATAATTTGATAATATACATTAGAACAATTGAATAATTTAGTTTGAGTTTGAAAAAAGTTAAAACACATTTACCAAGATTTGGAATCTATGAACAATTCTTACAATTCTATGGATGTAAAATCAATTGTCAAGTCAACTCCAATAGCATACAAAATTATAAAATTTTACTAAAAGAAAGTTTAAATATAAAAGAAAAAATAAATCACATTTTAAGCTTATAGATTAATTTCTTAATTTTGCTATTGAAATTATTTAAATATGTTTTAGCTATAAAATGAAATGAATTCAAATCAAATGCATAAATTAAAATATTTCAATACTAAATGCTATTAAATTGAATACGATTGAACTATTTGTCGTTCTCAGCAATTGCAGTTGAGCTTGTTGGCGCTTTCTAGTTTTCCATGCAAATTATTTGTTGCTCAACATGTCTGCGAATTTCGAGGCTTACAGTCTGCCAACGAACTGGCGAAGCGCTTGGGTGTTGCTGCTTATAAACAAACTTGATGTCTGACAACCTTTCGCTTTTATACTTATTTATCACAATGGAAATCGTTAAACTGACTGCATGTCAGTTTTATGCAGACTCTGCTGCCAGCTGGCTGAGCAAGGACAAGGCCGCTCCGCAATGCAACTACAAGGGGCACACACCCAGGCACACCCACAATACAGCCAGGGCTGGAGCTGTGCTGCTTTTGCATCTTTCGCACTCGAGAATGCCATTGCAATTGCGTTTGCCATTCTTTAGCTTCAAGCACTTTAGTGTGTGTGTGTGTGTGTGTGTGTGTGTGTGTGTGTTTGGGGGCTGGCTGCGTATCCTTGCGTCCTTAACAGCCTGCTGTATCCACTTGTAAGCGTCGCATGCCTGGCCAACCATTGTCAGTGTTACTTTTCTTTCCGTCGTTCAGTACTTTTTTTTTTTGTTGCGCTCTCTCGTTTCATGTCCTGGCAAAGCTTTAATCTTAAACATGCCAGCGGAACACTTGAGCATTGTCAAGTGGCTGCCAGGCTGCCTCAGCAATGCGCACGCAAAGCAGACACCACCCCCCTCTATTCCCTACGGCCATGCCCAATGCTCTCAACCCTTAGCGCAGCTTTTGCTTAGCTTTAAGGCTTTGCTTAATTTCCACGCGCACCCACATTGGCGCCTAAAGCAGCTTAAAAGCCAAAAATCCTTTAGTCATTTCAAGTGTTTATCTATATCGTTTACCACAGCAAACTGAACTGCGTGTCTCCGCGCTTTCAATATCCTTGCCTGCCTGCCTGCCTGGCTGTTGTAACTGCACTCAATTTGTTTGTTGTTATCCTTGTTTTGGTTTTGGTTTCGACTTTTTTCGGTTCAGTAGCGTCGACCGCGGGCGCCGGTGCCGAGGCATGTGCGCATTTAATTGAAATTTCCTAACACGCCTCACTTGGCTTACTCAAACGCTACGCCGCTGGTGCGCGCACTCTCTCTCTCAATCTCCGTTCTCTCCTCCTGTGCTCGCTTGCGCGTTTGAAAATTTTAATTAAAATTTGCAGCAGCTCGTTGGCGCTAGAAAAAAATTTCGTTCGCTTGCTTCGAGGCGCAGTTTTAAAGTGTCAGCTACTAACTTCTCAAACTTCCGCCCAACACACCCACCCAGCTATCTAGCTCACTCACTCGTTTGCTCTCTCTCCTCTGTCTCTGTCTCTTTCGCTGTATAGCCGCAGTACAAAACTCTTTGACTGCGTTCTATTGAAATATTTAACATGCAAATGAGTTTGGCTCTGCATAAAGTTTCGCTTTAAATGTGTTTATTTTAGCTGCCACGCCTACCGCCGCCTAGCACGCCCAGCCATGCTACACAAAGTTAGTGAATATTTTAACACTTCTTTATTGCGTTTAACATTTGTCTTAGGCTGAGGCGCTGGCAGTCATTTATACCGCTGACCTTTGACCCTTCGCTGCCAAGCGCCCTGCAGCTGTCACATGCTAATGAGCTTTTAAATATATACCTGAGTTGGGTTTGACTTTCGCTGCAAGGAAGTTCTGCAATCACGCTTAAGATTAATTAAGTTCCAAAGCAAAGGCGTGAAAATATTTAAACAAATGCTCCAGCTCAAGCGCAATTGAGAAAAGAATTCTTGCAACAAATTGCGCTTAATCAACTAAAGTCTTCACACCCATACCCATACCCATGCGTTGTCCCCTCTTTTATAAACTCAATGCCACATTCAACAGCAGCAGTGGCAGCGGCAGCACCAGCATTTGTGGCATGGTCGACATCATTTGAAGTTGCAGTCACATGCGTACAAATCTTTGGCACGTTTCAATTCATTAGCTTCGTGACATTTGTCGTTTGATTTCACTCGGGCAATAACTTTGCCCCAGCACCGATTGAGCTCATTCATGCATTCATTCACACTCACACCTCCCCCCTCCCTATCAGCAACAGCAGTCCGGCAATGACTTCCCAATTTTGGGATGCACTGAAAACGCATTGTGGTCGAAATTGTTAACAAAATGTCAAACGGAAACTCAACAGCGGCTGCTCAATAAAACTTCAATGGCCCCTGAACCTGAACCCCCTGCGCCCCCCCGCCACCCATCAGCAACATGCAGTCCACATGCTTTGGTGAGTGATTTTTACACATCATCGAATTATAGGCAGGAAAGGGGTTGACAACGAGCTGGTGTGGGGGGGCAGCGCACGGGCACGGGTGCCAACTGATTGTGCGGTTGTTGTTACAATTGTTGTCAATGTTGCTGTTGCTGTTGCTGCCAGCACGTGATGAGTGCAATTGTTGCCAGGGCTGGCGGCAACAACAAAAGACTGCAATATTTTGCTGGCAACCAACAAACTGAGCTCAAATAATGCTACATAATTTATAATAGATCAAATTATAGTTTACTTTGAGTAAGCAAAATAAATATTTTGCCATTTATAAATAGAAAAAAATACGCCAAGAAATATATGTTTCATCTAAATTTAATTTGACTTTGAAGTGCATAAGATATTTGCAGCTAATTCAATGTGTACTGTATTAAAATTAAGTATACGTAAATATTTTATATGAAATATAAATATAAAATTATATGAAAAAGCAAAGCAGCTAGCTATATTTATTATAAATGCAACTTTTTTAGACATCTTAATCTCTATTATATAAAAATTATGTATACGTAAATATTTTAAATTAAACAATTTTATATAAGCAAAGCAGCTTGCTATATTTATTAAATTTCCTTTGCCTGCACTTGCCAATTGCTTGCACTGCAGCCCTAAAATCTGCATACAGCAGCAACAGCAACAGCAACATTGCATATGCAACACCTTTACTGTTGCATGCCACACAATATATGCACTACTAGTAGCTTGGCATAGTAACTCACTCCATATCCGAGTAGCTCATTTTGGTTAGAAATAATGCGCGAGATTTGCTTTTGTTGCTATTGTTGTTGCTGTTGCCTTGTTATTATAGTAGTCGTTGGTACCGTTGTCAGTGTGCTCTTAATTTTGGGTTTCGTTGTCGGGCACGTAGACACCGTCAACGTAATTATGTAGCGCACATGTGTTTGCCTGATTAGGCGATTGGTGGGCGTGGCTGCACTTAGTGCACAACTGCATAATTTGTATGCAACTCCATGGGCAACTGACTGGCTGGTGCGCCATTGGAGCAGAGCGGACAATGGCTGCGTGACCGGCAGTTGTGCTGCGATGTTTGACTTACAATTAATAGCAGTTACCGATAAACATGTGCACATACTTTATAAATATGTGTGTTGCTGTTGCTGTGCTGTTGTTGTTGGCGGGTAAACAACAACACATTAACAAATTTGTCGCCAATTTGTAAGCAGCTTGTAATTGCCATTGGTTAGGTGCGAAAAATAATGTTTTTATCGAATTAATGTAGGCTAATTGAGATCTATAGATCTATAGATCTAATTATAATGTTTTTATCGAATTAATATGGAACTGCAGTTGAACAGGCTAATTGAGAGGTAGTCAAGCTGATGATTTATAGCTAAAATATTTAGTTACTTTTTACTATTGAGAACTAAAGCAACGCTTATGAAGGTTTGAGCAGAGCGATATCGATTAGCAGATCGAGTGAAAAATATAATAATAAATTAATTAAAATATTTGTATTCAAAGTAAAATAATTGAATTAGAAAAGATATTCTACTCCAAGCTGTATAAGCTTCTTTTCTTAGCTTGAGTACATATTGTAATAAATAAAGGAATTGAGCTATTCATAAATGATTGAGCATTAAGCTTTGCTTACTTTGTTAATTGCAAGTAAACAAGCGTTACCAAATTATAGACAACAAAGCCAATACATAGCTAATAAATTATATAAAATAAATAAATAATATTTGATTTATATAAATTTTTTTAAATAAACTAAAAGCTTCAATATTATTAAGGAATTTTGATTGACGCAAAAGTCAATGATAAATATTTCATATAAATACATTACATAAAAAAAAATGTACAGTGGATCTCATAAGTTAGTCAAGTTGCATTTTGTGCATTAAAAATTCTTAAACAGACTGACGAGCTTATTGTTTTAAATAAAGGAATTTAGCTATTCATAAATGATTGAGCAATGAGCATTAAGCTTAGCTTACATTATTTATTAAGAGTAACCTAGACAACAAAGCCAATACATTGCCAAATAAATAAACACTTAAAATAAATAAATAATAGACAAGCAAAGGCATTTATATAATTTTTTAAAATAATACAAAGGCTTTCCAATATTTATTTTTTATTGTTTTATTTTTTTTATGATTAATTTATTTTTTTTTTATATATGTGCTTGACAATTGACAGTTGCATTTTGTGCTATATATATTCTTAATCAGCGTGACTAGCTTATAGTCGCTATAGTCGTCTGTCTGTCTGTCTTAACTTATTACTCTATATTGCTATAACTCCAAGTGCTTGCAGTTAACTCATTAAATAATTTCAAGCCTTTAAGTTGAACTGCAGCTAACTCTGTAATGACTTGAACTGCTGGCTATCCATTTAATTATGGCATTAGCATTGGCGTTGCCAGCGTTATAAGTAAGTGAACTGTAGCTGTGGCTTGGGTGTCGCTGTTGGTCCCTGGGGCGCATTAGTTGCGCACTGTAGACGCCAATTACATTTGAATATTTGTGCGTTGTCAGCGGCATCTTGGCCGGCTTCCGTCTTCGTCTGTGCCCCAGCAGCAGCAGCAGCAACGAAACTCATTTGCAAGTTGCAGGCTGACTACCTGACGCAAGGGCCTCGACTATATGCCCCGTTGGCAGTTGATGTTGTCATGTAAATGTCGCAACATGGACAAAACTTGCACATGCAATGCACAGTTAACGAAGCTGCTGCTGCCCCATGCCCCATGCCCCATGCCCCGCATGATCCTCAGCGAAATGCAAACCAATTTGCGGCAAGTGCCTCGGTTGCCATGACACATGCCACGGCCTCAGCGGAGCTGCAACTTTGCAGAATGATGCATTGCTTCCGAATATGATGACGAGGCGTGTTAAATGCTCCACACACACAACCACACACACACAGACTTAACACACAAAAAAAGCTGCCTGTATGCATATGCAAATTCGTGTGGGCACTGGCCCCCAGGTGCAACTGGCAGATCAGCGAGCGAAGGAGTTGCAACATGTAGCAGCAGCAGGCGCGGCGGCGCGGCATCGTGTCAGAGGGACACGCTTGAAATTTATTGCCGCAGTTGTAAAGTACGAAATGCGTCGTAATTAGTTGCAACTTGCAACTTGAGTTATTTGTGCAACAATGCAGCATGCAGCGCTAACCAATCGCCCAATGAATTGGCAAGTGCCACACACTCCACGCCGAGGGGCGTGCCTCATTAGAAGCCGCACAAGCCATTCGCACATTAGACACGTTACGCACCATTTGTGTGCTTGTGTGTGTGTGTGTGTTTGCAAAATATTTTTACAAAATTTTAAAATGCATAAATTTGTGTGCGCCATAAATTTCTGAGCTCAGCAATCGTCACTTGGCATGCCAATGAGCTGCAAAAGGAGTTAAGAGCGACAGCAGCACGCCTTGGTCGATTTATCAGGAAATTGTTTATTATATTGCTGCAAAACTTTATTTTTTTATTATGTCGAGGACATGGCGACAAGGCGTCGTTTGCTTTATGACCAACTTACTACCCACTCCTCCTCCCTTTGGCTGGCTTAACTCCCATAATGTTTGGGTGGCAAAAAGTTTATGACTCATGTGCATGTGTGCGTGAGTGCAAAAAAGCGTGGGAAAGCGTACGTCTCATGGTCACACACACACACACTGATTTATGCGCTAGATGTTGATAAGACTGTGCCCCAAGATGCTAACAAACTGTAAATATGATAACAATCTAATGAAGTTGCTGGCAAAAAATAACTCATTTCTAATTTTTATCAGCATATACAAGCTGCTTTATCATTAAGTACTTGCAATTAATATTTTTTAAGCTTAAGTTAAGTGCTGACAGCAGCAAAGATTAGAGTAACTGCATGGGTTAATTGAAGAGTTTATTAAATAAGCAAAACTAATAATTTATAAAAAAAAATATAAAAAATTCTATTTTAATATTTGTAATTAATTTAATGTTTATTTGCATATTAAGTACACTCCAACTTAGCTAAGTAACTCTTAACTGCTCCCCAAACCAATTCATCTTGCAGCCGCCGCATTGTCACATAACACCAAAATTAAAGGCTTATTATAAATCTAATGAAAAAATAAACAACTATACGTCTAATTTTGTGTGGCTCCCCTTGTTATGACATTAGATACAATTTCCCCGAAGTAAACAAATGTCAAATGTTTATTCAGGTAACTGCAATTGTATACCAAAAGAAGGAAAAAAAATGAAATACAAAAATAGATGCAACCCCATATTGAATATTTGAATGCTGCAAGTCACTCCCACGCCCTGTTCGGCCACCCATGGAATCTTGAGGCATGTCATAGTGAATGCTGCTGTGTTTATCCCCAATGGCTACACATGTTGTTTCGTTGGTTTGTCTGTTCCAATTATGACGCACTCGAATATCAAATTAAGTGCTAGCTGCTCTGACAGTTTTAATGTCTTTAGCACCATAAAAACTGCAGCGACATAAACTTCCCCCCCAGCATAAATTCTTAATCCATGCGACAATTATGGCCATCCGAGAAATGCAGCACCTACGCCTTGCTCTTGCTTTTTTCTTCATTCCCTTGCAACTCGGCAATGAAATAATATTTCATAAATAGGCAAATATGCCGTAGCGTAGAGTATTTGTGGTAAATATTTAAAGCGGGGAGGGGGACCCTCGCTGCAACAGCTGCTGGTAATTAATGGCCGCGAGTCGCGTTCAATGCACTGGATAATCACGCGGCGGCAACGCCAGCAACTCTTTCAAAAAAATCTCGGCAAATAAATCTTGGCCACTAAAAATGAGCACGCAGCGCTGCCAAGAGATAAAGCAAAATTGGGGGCGTGAGCGTGGGCGAGAGCGTGGGGTGGCAACGCAAAAGATACGAAAAAGTTTGTAAGTTTGTTTTTTTACAAAATGCGTATAAATAATGGCCTTGGGTAAAAGTGTTGCGATTTGTTGTGCGACAAAGAAGAGAAAGAGGAGAGAGGAGAGAGGAATTTAATCAATGCTTTGCATTTAATTAGTTCAAATGCATTTAAACTAAAATTCAACAGCAGTTGCAGCAAATTTAGAGCTATAAAAAATATTAACTTGAATTTGGATAAGCAAAAGCTTTTTGCTTTTTGCAGTACGGCTCATTGGTGAACTCTTTGTACTGTTTGCATACCACAACATTGATAAAATTCACCAATACCAATGCACAGCAATAAGTTCACCAACAGTTGCCTAAACATGAAACTGAAATTGGAATATTTAAATGAAATGGCTTCGCATTAATGAAACTTTAAGCCAACAACATTTAGTATTGGTGAAATTCATTGCATGCTAAACACACCAATTAATACCAAGCGTACGAATGGGCTGAAGTTTAGGTAATCACAAGCCGATTGATAAGCCCAACTTTGTTGAAATTCACCAATATATATTCATCAACATATGATCTACCAATCAATTGAATGCTTGAACTGACATTGCTATAATGCTGAAACTTCAAAGATTGTTGAATTTTTTAGATGATTTCACCAACCAAATTACCAATTTATACCAGCCGTACTAAAAGCTTAGGCTTAGATTATTACAAGCCGATTAATAAACTCAGCTGTGTTGAATTCACCAATACTAATTCACAACATATGCTTTAATCCAATGAATTCACCAACAGTTGCCTGCTTTGTTTCTTAAATTTCATAAATGAAATAACGTTGCTGCAATACTGAAATTTCTACTATTGTTGAATCTTTTAAATGAATTCACCAACTAAATCACTAAACAGCTGTACTAAATGCTTAGTTTTAGATTATCACAAGCTTTATGTTATATGCATTTGCCCCAAAGCTTAAGCTCAACAATTAAATTGCGCAATGGGACAACGCCACGCATATTGTAATCAATTTATACCATACGCATATATATATGCGCTGGCAAACTTTATATAAAGAACATTCCTGATGCATTTTATGCAAATCCTATGCAGTTCATTGAAGTGTTGTGGCTGCACACAATGCAAATTCGCTGCCACAGCTGTTGGGCATGCTGCATGTTGCTTGCGTGCTGCTGCTGTGTTGTTGTTGTGTGCGGCTTAACAAAGTTCTTTGTCAATTTTACTGAACAGCCAACTATGCGCTCCGCAGGCGTTATGCGAATGGTCAACTATTCGCACTAAAGTCCTGGCAACAATAAATACGCCACGCTGTTCCAAATGGCAGTAAGAGAGGGTGGTGGGTGGTTGGTTACTGCGTACATATTGAGCAATCAAAGCCAACTGTGTTCCAACGCGCACAACTCATCCGCTCAGACCGCGCTCTATCTCGCTCTCTTTTGCACACTACTCTATGCTGCTCTAATTGCATGTTGTGTTGTTCGTTTGGCATTGTCGCTGCTGCTGCTGCTGCGCCTTCTACATTGCAGTTCACGCTTTCGAGTTGTTTTACATTTTTAATTGAATTTTTGCCATAGCTTGCATTCTTTTTCGCTTTTGCCATTAACTATTGTTGCTGCTGCAGCCTTAACGCTTTTTTATTAGAATTTACACTTATTCATTAGTTGCAACATGCAGCAGCAGCTGCCAGCGCCATAATAAAATTTGATTTTATTATGCGGACATACAATTCATTAAGATAGCGCGCACAGTGGCACAATGTAGCAAATTTTAGCATCTCTCACCTAACCACAAGCACTCAATGGCCACAGCAGCAACAGCAGCTGCTCGGCTCTGCCTCCGGTCTCCCGAGTCTGCTGTGCACTAAGTACTCCCAGTGGCTGGCTGAGAAAACTTCCCAGCATAAAAATGTATAAAAAATTCCCTTGAGCTCAAGGTATGTTATAATTTTAAACGCCACTTCAAAATACTTGTGTATTTGAAAATGTGCCACATAACCGAAAATGTGGAGAACAGTAAAATGATGAAAATTGTTGGCTACATTTTTGGCACATCTGCATATTATTAATGACCGGTAATTACCTAGAAGGCGCAATGGCACAAATCACCAACAGAGGGCGCTGCTAATGGCCCACCCAACTGCGAGCCTAGAGGAACAATTTTCATTTCACTCTCTCGCCAAGAGATTTATTTGTTTATCGACTGCATAATAGAAGAAGCAGCAGAACTATTGCTGCTGCTGCTGCTGCTGCTGCTGCATAAATAAAAACTTCAGCATATATAATTTAAAATAAACAAATTACCTTAAATATCTTGGCTTACAGACAACTTGCTGATGGTTTTATTGAACAATTATGCGTAAAGCGCGTAAAAACGTAAAGCAGAAAAGCATTTTTCTTTTAAAAGAAAATAATCGAAATTAATTTCCGACTCGTTTCGTTTGCTAGCGAGAGACAAAGAGGAAGTTGACGGCGCTATGGCTATGGCCAGGTTTAAAAATAATATTGATCTTCATTGGAATGAAGTGTTAATAAAATATTATTCTTTTGCGCTGCGCAACGCAGCTCGTTTCTTTTATTTTTATATCTTTTCGATGAAGAGCAGGCGAAGTAAAAAATGCTTTAAAATAATCATGACGTTTTTATGATGCACTAATGTTAAAATTATGACTCGCATAATAATATATATGCGCAAAGTAGTGGCGCAACTTGACTATAAAATGAGAAAAAATTATGTTGAAAATAATGAAGATTTACTGCATGATAAAATATGGTTATAAAACAAAGAGGCAAAAGCTTTGTGGCAACTGCAACTCTTTGCTAGCAAAGTAAGCTTGAGCTTTTTCAAATCTGCGTGGCCAGATTAATATTAATTATTCAATATAATAATATCTATATCTCCAACGCTTTGTTTTGAGTCTAAAATCTCTAACAACTTGCGCTCAATTAACAAAAGCAAATTAATACTCTAACTGAATATTGCACATCAAATTTATTAAAAGACCATAATTCATTAGGTGAAAATCTAACGCTGCTCTACGGTTTATCTCTCACCTCGTAGCGTTGCACTAAACAAGCCATAAACCAAATGACAAACGATGCCACATAAATTGCTCCACTATCCACAGCCATTGGGGCCCAGCAATAGGCGGACTTTGGGTAAACTTATCAAAACATTTAGCTAGAATAAACGCCCGGCAATAAAAAACGAGACAAGCTGGAGAAAAGTTTCAATAATCAGCGGGCCATGCGGTGCGGTGATAAAAAATGAATGCGGAACAACTTTCTTAATGAGCTGCCAAAGGCGGTCAGAGCTCAAGACCCCAACCCAAAACTAAATCAAATTTGAATAGGAAAACTTACCGTAGCTTGTACAAAATCCAATCGTAGCGCATTTCTTGAACTGTGATCAAGTGATTTGAACCTGGGGCTCTATGTTGTCGTCGTCTAATCTCAAAGATCTGTGGGCGGCTGCTGTGCGGCCATAAAACGATTATCATGCAGCATAGTCTGGAAATTTGGGTCGATTGGATAAAGAAATTGTAATTAATTAAATTTATGCGACATGTTTACAGTTTTCTCATTGTTGAATAGCGAGATTAGCATAATCTTACAAGCAAAAAAAAAAAAGTCACATGTTGTCATTAAAATGAACATAAAAGTCAACTTGTCGCTGTGCTTTTCATTTGTTAGGAAATTTTATAAATAAAACACTTAAAGCAAAGAAAAGATGAGATCAATAGATGGTTAGAGAAATATGATTACTATATTAATGAGTTAGTTAGAGTTGCAAGTTAGGCTCTAACTTAAGCGTTATTTTAGTGCCACTTTCAAGAAATAGTCTGACTTGAGTTATAGCCCAACTAAGCACAGGACCAAGTTAGAGTTTCTTTTTTAACAGCACTCATTTCAGTTAAGCGAAATCTCAGCTGCGCCTTAAACTAAATTAAATTCGTGTCTTAATGAGCTATAAAAAGTGTTGTTAATGTTGTCTTTAAGACAGTTTTCAATTAGCTGGGCCCACAGCGCAGCAACAGTGCCTGCCAACAATAAGTTAGCTCTGACATGCGTCCAATATTTCATTTTTTCATATATAGCATGCTAAAGCGCAGAGCAAGCAAAATGCATCATTCAAAATCAGTTCAATATATTGAGCAGCAGGTAGACACTCAATGCTTGCAGCGGCAGCAGCAGCTTTAGTGGCATGTTGCATGCCACATGGCCATGGCCAGCAACAGTAACAGAGTCGTTTGCATTATTAATGCTCAGCTTGGTTCGTTCGTTCGTTTGTCTGGGGCACTGCAGGTGATTTTGCTAACAAATCCAAGCACAGGGGTCATTGTCGAGGTTCGATTGTGTATGGAAGAGCAGAGAACTTGAACAAGAGGCAAGCAAAATAAAAACAAATATGATGGTGGCAATAAATTTACAAGCTGCTTGACTTGAAAATCTTATAAATTGTTTGCCTTAGCTTAAGCTTAACAACAAAAAATAAAATCAAATGCATTTTTGTACAGCTTAAGCTAAATAAAATATTATTATATATTTTCTTCACAGTTTTTTGTAGCTTTAATCTTTATTTATTTGTATGTCAAACTCAATTAAGATCTTGCGGCACAGTCATAAGTTGTGTCAGCTATGTGGGCTGCGCTTTCAACACATCTGTGCAACACAATGCTGCAGCCTTGTGCAGAGTCATGCCACAAACCAAAGCCAGCTTCACACTCAGCGCTGTGAAATCAGCCAAAGTGACAAATGAACTGTCAAAATAATGCAAGTGACAAGGCAAGTAAAGACGACATATGTGTAACGCTTGTTCGAATAGTTGCCACAAGCAGCAAAGCGCTGACAGCCGCCAGCAATTTGTGCTACAATTAAATAAAAAGAAAAACTACTGACCATAGTTATAATTAAGCGCTTCCTCTAGACGAGAATTGTCAATACGCAAACGCTTAAACATTCAATCAACTCAAGTGCTGCATGTTGCTGCAGTTGCTGGTTGCAGGTAGCAAACAGCAATCAGCTCGTTAGCCCGCAACTAAATATGAAAGCCAAAAGGCAAAACGGCAGTCAAAACAAGGCGTAGAAGGTAACAAAAGACTAACGATGGGCACAAGTCGCTGGTGCGATGCTTATCGGTCGGGGCCAAGACCAAAAGAAAGGGTTCATTACCAAGGCCTTTAAGCTCGCTGCCCGCCTAACCTTAAACAGGCAACGCACGTATTCTACCCAAGACGAGTTGCCCCCTATGTAAGCTGTTATTTATTGTGTGTACATGCATGTGTGTGTATGTGTGCGTGTGTGTGATTGCCTTGTTGTGATAATGCGAGACACTGGACAAGAGCGGAGAGCAATCAATTAAAAAGGCAGCAGCCCAGGCAGCACCTTCTTTAAATGCCTCTTAAATAATTATTTTATAGGAAATAAGCTGCTAAGGGTTTGTATAATTTTCAATAAATTTAACAGATAATACGAATGATTTTTATTTATCTTTCATTATTTTTGCTTATAGAAACTTTTCAACCAAGTGCAGCTTCTGGAATTTTCAGATAATGCTTAAAATTCCTTCGATGAAAGGTATCGAATACATTCTATCTATCTTGAAAACTACTGGGTATAGCTTATTCGAAGCGCTAAGCAACATAACATGGCACTCTTGGTACTCCCTTTTTGCTCCAAATTCCTTCGATGAAACGTATCGAATACATTCTATCTATCTTGAAAACTACTGGGTATAGCTTATTCGAACCTCTAAGCAACATAACACGGCATTCTTGGTATTCCCTTTTTTTGTCTCGTTTTCTCTCTCGTTTACAGCTCAGCAAAAACTTCAACAGAATCCCCAGGTACATGCAGTGTGTAATGAAGCAATTTTTAAAGAGTGCAAGATTTCAAGACAGCGATTAGACAATTGTTGAATTGTGTTTATGCGACTTATAAATCGTTTATGTTATCGCACACACACACACACACACATGCCTAAAAACGTGTGCAAACAGCTGCGATAGGCCGATAAGCAACAAAGGTTTAAGCTTTACTGTAATTTATTGTAAGTGCAATAACTGATAAGTTTGCTATCGATTGCATACGCATACAGTTGCGCACTGCGCACAGTTAGTTTTGAAAAATTGTTGAACTGTTGAAAAATGATGGGAAAATTGGAACTAGACAAGGTCGAGAGCTAAACGATTTCCTGAACGACACGAATTATGCAAATTACGAGCATATGCGAGTCGCGTAGCACTTACATTAATCATCTATTAAATGCTTACAACGTCATGCATGTGTATGTAAGAAACGTAGGGAGGGAATAACGAAATAAAATTTGAAAGGAAAAAATCAAAAGATTTTTTATGCTGTGTCGCTGGCGCCAAGTGACATTTTCTTCGAGCAGTTTGATTTATTGTCTTTGCTTGTGTGGAAAATATTAGAGAAATGATTTATAATCCTTATCTACACAGCCGGATCGTGTGTTTGTATATCTAACGCTCAGATGCGATACGATAACCAGCAGAGCTGAGCAGCGCCGCGAGCAACAGATGCGATGGCTCGACATAGGGATAACGAGTCTAACAAGCGTGGAGCGTCAGGTAAGCGGCGCTCCCTTCAATTTCGTTCAACGGAAAGCAACTTTCACAGCAAGTTGAACTTTGAATGACGCCCCAAAGGCAAAAGCATGCAGCATTATGTACGTTTCTTTCTTTTTTTTTTTTGTCAGTTTCGTTTGGCATGCGATTATCAATGCGAAAAGCCAATGCAAAAATCTGTGTCAAAGTTCAAGCATTGGAAACGTGAAAGCTAAGTCAACAATGGGCCAGCTGTGTGACGGTGTTGATGGCAGTCGTGGCGGTCGACATGCCAGTGAGAGCGGCAGGGGAAGGGGGCGTGTCGTGGCACCCACGTTCGTGGTGAGTTATGACCGCGGCAAGCAAATAATTGCAAAATTACAAAACACAGCTACAAAGATGCCTCCTCTCTTCGAATCGCATAACACTGTGCTGCAAGAGTGCGAACCGTATAAAGTTAAGACTACATACAGTAAAAAGTGCTGCCATTAGTTGAATTTTTAGCTCGCTGCAATTATTTATATTTTTTTTAGCGTATGCAAACTTTTGTGGGACAGTGTTGCATTTAGGGTCGCCGTTTGGTGTAGTTCAATATGATAATGCCAAACAAATTGTTGTTGCTGACCAGTCTTTGGCTAGGACAGAGCCAGACTAGACCAGACAACTGGCTTAGGATACGTGGCGAAGGAAGCGCTTTGAGTTGTTGAGCTGAGTGCCGGAGATTTTTAGTTGATGGCATGCACGAGGGCGTAGCAGGCTTTCAACATAAATTTCCATTAGATTGTGGCAATGCCGACAGCAGCAGCAACAACAACAACAACAACAACATCGACATGTTGCATGTGGCTTGGCAAAGCAGCCACAGGAAATATCTTTCGGCAGCCGCAAATAATTCTCCACGTTTGCGCTCGCACTTTGACATCTGGATAGTGTGCGGGGGGGTGGAGTGGGCGAGCAAGACTGTCATACGCTGCAAGTCGCGTAGGAATATTATAATATTTGTCTCTTTGTTGACATTAAAACGCAATTTATGCAGCGTCATTATTATCAGAGCCAGTCAATGGCTGCCAGGCCTCTGTACGTTGCAAGCAGCAGCCGCCGGAGCAGCAGCCGCACCAGAAGTTGAAGCTGCAAGTTGCAAGTGGGGTCTAGCATGCAACTTTTGCAAGTTTGTGCATTTTTATGCAGCGGTTTTTGCGGTTACCAGCTGTAGATTGAATCCTGCATAAATGCCATATGCAACATTCTTCGACAATTTCATTTAATCTTTGACTTTAAGGTGCACTCCCGCGGCCTCACAGCTGCGTAAATTTCAGTGGGAACGACATAAGAAGATACTGACAATGCAAAAGATAAGCTATAGTGATATATTTTTATAAAATTAATAACCATAAGCTTTGCACGTCAGTTTACAAAATGTGTCATCTCAAAATAAAAATAGAACAAATAAAACTGGTCGATGATAACGAACAATGAACATATATGTACGCAGTAAGACTTGGGCACAGCCAACTGGCATTCACACTTTGAATTTTTTTGACCAAAAAATCATTAATAACAATAATCGTTTTCAAAATATTTTGACTAATTAGTGAAAGTACCGATTTGGCATTATCAAAAGCTTGTGCTAAGCCGGTAACGCTTTAGCGACCAATAATGTCTTATTGGTACTCTAACAAGTTAGTTTATTAATTAATTAATTAATGTAACGCTGAGCAAGTAACGCGCAAATGTCTTATCGGTAACGCGTTATTTGTTAAGCTCTTAAGCGATAATGTCTTATCGCACTGTTATCAAATGATACTCATTGATCGCTAAAATTTTTTAAAATGTTCATTTTTTTTTTCAATCTTACCAAATTGCATTCGCAGTCTTTGTGATTCACCAGCAAGACGATATTCAACTTGTCAGCGTATAACCATGTACAATGGACTAAGAAAACTTTTTAAGAAACGTCCAGAGCCAGAGGATGAGCAGGATATTACTCTGGAAAAGGTTACTAAAGCAATGCCAGCCAAATAATGAAACTATTATTAATTAGTGTTTACTATACAGGTAGTCGGGGATGGCCTTTTTGGAAGAATATTTAAAGCGACTTGGCGGAAGCCCGATGGCTCTAAGATGACTATAGCTGCCAAGCAATTATCACCCCTTTCTAATAATGAATATAATGAAGTACGCCGTGAAGTTCAAACCTTGTTGGCTCTTAGCCATGACAATATTATAAAATTATATGGCACCAACATTCAGGATGAATTCAACGGACTATTTGTTCTATCGGAATATGCTGAGAATGGTACGCTATATGATTATATACATAAAAGTGGGAAAATACACTCATGTGAACGTTTGACCATCCTTATGTATCAGTGTGCTAAGGTAAAAGTGTTACAAATATAATTTTTCCTCACTTAATAGACTAACAAATTTTCCATTTTACACTTAGGGTCTAGCCTATTTGCATGGAAGACAGCCAAAAATTATACACGGGAATATCAAGACTTCCAATTTGCTACTAAGCAAAAACAATAGTTTATTAAAGATTTGTGATTTTGGTTGTATTAAGGTTGCACTAAATTACACAAATCTTCGCCCATCAGTATACAAAGCCCCAGAAATATTTGAAGACTGTAAATCGTTTGTCAGTATTACAGCTTTGTTTTGAGTGTTTCTTACTTGTTTGTTTATAACTATTTTTAATTTTAGAATATGTATGAGGAAACAGCGGATGTTTACAGCTTTGGTATGGTACTGTGGGAGGTGATGGCTCAAGAAATACCTTTTGACTGCCAATATTATGATAATAGTAAGTACATTTAAAGCAAAATTGTGAAAGTATTAACAACTGTATTTGTAGACGAGCGTCCAGATATTAATGCAGTCAAGAACACTGAAATATCTAAACAAATAAAACAAATGATAGAACTCTGCTGGCATCAGAACTCTGACGCACGGCCCTCGATGAAATCATTGGAGGATAAGCTCAACACTTACTTACCCATTCACCTGAAAGGTTGCGAGCCAGGCATCTATTCCGTTCTGGACTTAAGCCATATTAAGTTCGAGAAAGTAAGAAATACTTATGGTATGCAAGTAGAAAAGCGAACTTACGACAAATGTATCACTATAAAGAACTGGACAGGGCTATTGTGGACAAGTCTTTATGGCGACTTGGTTAGGCGAGACTGTGGCCGTCAAACAAATTCGTTATGATGACGAGAAATGTAAGAAGGACGTAGATAAAGAAGTTGAATTCTTATCAAGTGTTAGCCATGATAACATTATAAAATTATATGGCATTAGCCATGACTCTAGCCCACTTGAGAAAAGAATGCATTTAATAATGGAATACGCTGAAAATGGTTCGTTAGACGCTTATATTCATACTAGTGGCCTGGTTTTAAAATTTGAAAATTTACTCAATTTAATGCGTCAGTGTGTAAAGGTAAATTAAGGAAAATTCATTTTGTGCTTGTAACTTAAGAACATAACATTTTCCCATAGGGCTTAGCTTATTTGCATGGAAGGGATCCAATAATTATGCACCGAGATGTGAAGCCTGCAAATATGGTACTCACCAGTAACTATCGCAAATTAAAGATCTGTGATTTCGGTTTGGTTAAGTCAGTAGCTTCAACAAATACTGTAAATATCGGTTCAGCAGTATATACAGCACCGGAAATATATAACGTGAGTATTCAAGGTATTGTAAAAACATTTTATGTATAATTTCTTCGTTGCATTATAGACCAAAAAATACGATGAAATGTGCGATGTCTACAGCTTTGGTGTTATGTTCTGGGAGGTGATGTCTCAGAGAAAACCTTTTGAAAACTGCACATTCGAACATTTAATGAACCAAGTTCTTATACAAAGTAAGTAACTGAATGGTTAGCTTTTAAAATGTGTGCATATAATTTAAATATACATATATTTGTATACAGAAGAGCGACCAGATATTAATGCAGTCAAGAACTCTGAAATATCTGAACAAATAAAAGAAATTATAGAGCTCTGCTGGCAAGAGAACTCTGACGCACGGCCCTCGATGAAAGCATTGGAGGATAAGCTCAACACTTACTTAAGCCATTTTAAGTTGGAGAAAGTAAGTAATACTTATGGTATGCAAGTAGAAAAGCGAACTTACGACAAATTGTATTCACTATAAAGAAACTCGGACGGGGCTCATTTGGACAAGTCTTTATGGCGACTTGGTTAGGCGAGACTGTGGCCGTCAAACAAATTCGTTATGATGACGAGAAATGTAAGAAGGACGTAGATAAAGAAGTTGAATTCTTATCAAGTGTTAGCCATGATAACATTATAAAATTATATGGCATTAGCCATGACTCTAGCCCACTTGAGAAAAGAATGCATTTAATAATGGAATACGCTGAAAATGGTTCGTTAGACGCTTATATTCATACTAGTGGCCTGGTTTTAAAATTTGAAAATTTACTCAATTTAATGCGTCAGTGTGTAAAGGTAAATTAAGGAAAATTCATTTTGTGCTTGTAACTTAAGAACATAACATTTTCCTATAGGGATTAGCTTATTTGCATGGAAGTGAACCAATAATTATGCACCGAGATGTGAAGCCGGCAAATATGGTACTGACCAGTAACTATCGCAAATTAAAGATCTGTGATTTCGGTTTGGTTAAGTCAATAGCTTCAAAAAATACTGAAAATATCGGTTCAGCAGCATATACAGCACCGGAAATATATAAAGTGAGTATTCAAGTTTGTTAAAAGCATTTTGTGTATAATTTCTTCTTTGCATTATAGACCAATGAATACGTTGAGAAGTGCGATGTCTACAGCTTTGGTATTATGCTCTGGGAGGTGATGTCTCAAAGAAAACCTTTTGAAAACTGCGAAGTCTTAAATTTAATGTACCAAGTTGCTGCCAACAGTAAGTAATTGAATTGTTGGCTTTTAAAATGTGTGAATATAATTTATATATACATATATTTGTATACAGAAAAGCGACCAGATATTAATGCACTCAAATATCAAGACAAACATATTAAAACAATAATAACGAAATGTTGGGATATCGACCCTGATGACCGCCCTTCGATGGAAGAGCTTGAGGAAATGATAAATATCTTTGAATAAAGAGCTGTGCTGAGTATTCTAAGCCATGCATGTTTGCTCTTGTTTATTGTTGAACTGGGCCTCCGTAAATGTAGGAGTTGGCACTGATCCCACTTCTGATGTCGGAGACTGAGCGTCTCCCAAAGTAATATCGTTGTTTCCCGATGCGGCCATATTAATTTATTTATTCTTGTTTGATAAAGTGAAACGAATTTCCGCGACACGTCTTGCTTCGTCAGAATGCACACAGGAAAGAGGCCGGTTACACCGTGTCAGTCACTAAAGCCAACTTCACGTTGCTTAGCTGTCATTTACTGACATTCGGTAACCATTCATCCTTTTCCATCACTGACGACACTACGGAACTACGTTCGATTCCAGCTCCTAAGAACTGTAATCTCACTCTACCAGGGCCTATACATTGAATCTCATATTAACGGTCAAATATTACCCGCGCACTTCAAATACTACTTATTACATTCTCCGACACGGCCATTCTGATAAATTACACGTCCTCGTGTATTAATCGATGTCTTCCTTCATTACTTAACTAATTTCCCTCCCCAATCAAACTCTTGATCTAGTTTCTTTTCTTTACTTCTGAATTTCTTAATACTAACAATTCTTGTATCTCTATTAGTTTAAGTCCTGGTCTTCCTGCATATTACTCGACCTCGTGCGTTGGATCTAATATAGGATGGGCATCATGCTTTGCTGGAAACAAACGAATTAATTTTTACAACGTTATTATGCTTTGCTCTCGTATACACTCATTTCTTTGTGTCTTCAAATGTCAGTTAAGCAGGATATCCATTATTCACAATCTTTCTAGTAGCTCGTACTCTTCTGCAATAACTCGCCCATTTGGCTATCAATTTTATCACTACATAGTTCCCGGGCTCTTGCCGCCACTCTGCGACGCTATGCACCGCAGTGCCTCGATCTACCAACAGACCAAACGTCCGCCACAGACAACATCATCCTTCATTGGCATGACTGTTGCTGCTTGAACCTAGCCCCTATGTATGATGTTCTCTGCACCCTAGGTGGCAGAGATAGACTGATGATTTACGTCTTTATACGTACCACAATCATCATCTTCAAGCATCTCAGATGTGACATGCTCATTTGCCATTCCTCGCAAACTCTCATGTGCATACTTGTACGTTCTCTTAGATGTCAATGATTTTAAGAGATATCGGTCACCTTCCAACAATTCAACTACCACAAATGGTCCTTTGAATTTTGGATCCAACTTTGTTTGGTGCCGCTCTTCGCACTTCAGCAAGACATGATCGCCTATCCCATATCTCACAATTTTTGCCTTATTCTTATCTACTCTCTGTTTTTCATACATGGCGCCTTTTTCAATGTTTTCTTTGGCTCGTGCTCTAACCTCTGAGAGTTCAACTTCATTTTCATAATGACTTACAGGTAGCATGCCTAATGGCCTGGCTTCTTTACCTATTAAAAGTTCTAATGGGCTAAACTTACTTACTCTATTGGTAGTACAATTTATGGCTAATTGTACATCTCCTAACGCATCTTGCCACGATCGCTTTCCTGTTTCTACGGCTGTCAACATATTTTTCATTGTGCTCATGACACGTTCTACCTGCCCATTGGCACGGCTAGTGCCCGTGGCTATCAAATGCAAATCAATTTTATTTGTTGAGCAAAACTCACGGAATCCACTACTGGCAAAACTTCTGCCCTGATCGGCAATTATTCGATTAGGTACCCCAAAGATAGATATGCCCGATTTCACTGCCTTAATGCAATTTTCTGTATCCAGGTTAAAGGTATGATATAAATAGACAAATTTCGTAAAGCCATCTATCTGTACTATGACATATTCTTTTGAGTCATTTTTGCCGCTTAATTTGCCACTGATATCAATATGAATAGTATGCCAAGGTATTTTGACTTTGGGAATGGGATGCATTTCCATTTGCACCTTGCCCGAAGAAGGTTTGGAGATTTTACAAGTCATACAATTCTCCACAAATTTTCGCGTGTACTTTGACATACTTTCAAACCAATATTGCTCGTAGACCTTATTTAAGGTTTTTTGCCAACCAAGATGCATAATCGCTTCATGAACATGATTAATAACCGACCATCTAAAAGCTCGCGGAATGATAGGTAAACAGCGAGTTTTACCATTTCTCTGAATCTTACGATGTAATAAGCCACTTCTCATCTCGTATGTACTCGCAAGGTTTTCCTGCATCTCACCGTTATTTAGCTGAGTTATAATACTAGTTATGTCCTTATCACGCCGCTGTTCGGCAATCAACCAATTGTCAGTTATTTCTGCTAGATCAATGCGCAACGCAACCGTCTTGTTTGTGAACTTTGATTGAGTAAGGATTGGATTTCTAGACAGAAAGTCAACATGGGCCATCTGACTTCCTTTTCGATACTCCACATCGAAATCAAAAGCTTGTAGATAAGCCCACCAACGATGCACCCTTGGAGTTAGATCGGTCTTTGTTCGACTCGCCTTAAGCGAATTACAGTCTGTATGTACTATGAATTTTCTACCATGCAGGTAGTGGCGGAAATGCTTCACAGCATTGTACACAGCCAGAGTTTCCAACTCATAAGAGTGATATTTAGATTCTGCTGACGTGGTACATTTACTGTAATACTCGACCACCCTGCATTTGCCGTCAACTCTATGCAGTAGCATTGCACCATATCCGTCTGCACTAGCGTCTGTATGCAGCTCAACAGGATATTGTGGATCAAAGATTATTAATATTGGGTCGCTAGTTAAAGCTTGAATGATATTTTGACGCAATCGTTCATGCTCCTCTTTCCAAACGAATCTAGTACTCTTGGAAGTTAACCTATACAATGGCTTCATTTGTTCGGAAAATCGTGGCACGAATTGTCGAAAATATGATGCTAACCCTATGAATTGTCTTACTTGTGTTACTGTAACTGGTTGAGATAGAGCAGATAGAGCTTTTATCTTTCCAGGATTGGGTTTAATTTCACCATCCTTGATATAGTACCCTAGATATTCTACTCCCCTCTGAAGAAAATTACATTTTTTTATATTCAAAGAAAATCCTACACTAGATAAAGCTTGAAGTACAATAGTCAGCCTTTCAAATGCTTCTTCTTTTGATTTAGCTACAATCAGTACGTCGTCTATATAGACTACTGCATATGAGTATGCCAGCTCACCTAGTGCACGTACTATAGCCCGCTGAAATATTGATGATGCATTTTTAAGCCCAAACGGCATAGCAAGATATTCGTATTGTCCGTCTGGGGTCACAAATGCCGTTCTCTCAATGGACTCCTCATGTATAGGGATCTGATGGTACCCACTGGCCATATCTAGACTAGAGAAATATTTTCCTTCGCGTAGCCTAGCAATTTGGTCAGAAATCAGTGGCAACGGATATTTGTCTGATACTGTATTCGCATTTAATTCTCTATAATCTATGCATAACCTATCACTACCATCTTTCTTTTTTACTAGTAGTATGGGACTAGCAAATGGAGAGCAACTTGGGCGAATTACTTTATTTTCCAACATCTGGCGTATTTTAGTTCTTACAATTTTCTTTTCATCTTCACTAAGCCTATAAGGGCGCCGTTGAACTGTTTTATTCTCGTCTAATAAACGGATCTTTAAAGAACCAGTGGTGACTCGCCTTTTTGGGATTCCATCTATGAAGCTATCTGAGTATTCACTTAATATATTTTTCAGCTTTTGCTTATCGTTCTCCTGAAGCTCTACGTTATCATCAATAGATTTTATCATATTGTACTTTACAGGCTCGTTATGTACCACATTCACAGCTTTGATTTTAAAAATATTAAAGTTATTAGAATCTATGGTAATACCGAAACCAAGTTGTAATATTTCATTGCCAATCATTATTTCATGCTTAAGATAGCCATCCATTATCACATGGAATAGAATCTCTAAATTAAACTGGGAAATTTGAACTCTAGCCAAAATTTGTAAATTACTTTCTACAACATTTGTTCCTATTCCCCTCAAGACTACCAAATTGTTAAATCTCTTGCCAGCCATCTTATTACATAGGCTTTCCTTAATTATTGAGCATTCAGCACCGGAGTCAAAGAAAAATGGAAACGGCTCACCATGTTGGTACATAATTCCACGAGGCTTCAAAACTGCACACACGTCTACTCGCTTCTCGTTGTTGCCATTCGGTATAGTTGCACCCTTCTTACAATTAGACGCAATGTGACCAGCGATGCCACACTTGAAGCACGTCACACCTTGTCGTCCCGTCATCGGTTTGCCATATGAACGACTTGGTCCTGCTTCATTAGTTTCGGCTTTCCTCTTACGGCACTCGAACATTTTGTGCCCGAGCTTCCCACAATAATGGCACTTGATTTCGCTCTGTATCTTTATCTTCTTTTTTTCTGGGCCACGGTCTGATCCAAAATATCCGGCTCGCTTGTGGTCGTTGCTACCACCATCATTATTTTTGTTAAACGCGAACGCCTTTAGCTCCGCTTGCAGCTGGGCCCTCGTCTGCACATTTGAAGCAAACACAGTGCGTTGCAAACGGCCGTCAATGTTAGCCATATGCGCAAGCACAGTCGACACGGCAATCTCCTCTGGATTCATATGACGCCATTTTGTCATTAATGACGTCACCAGTCGGCTTGCGTATAACGCATGGCACTCGTTGTGTGCTGGACGGCTGGTCAGCAGGTTCAGCATCATGGCCGCCGACGTCTCTTGAACCTCGAAACGTTGTGTGAACAATTCTTTGAACTCGCCCCAATTGATCCCGGGATAGCAGATCTGCGAAAGCCACGCAGAAGCACTGCCCTGCATGCAAGTGCTTAACATCATAACAAGCTCGCTGCCATTGAGCGGCTGCTCGTCCATAATTATGCTTGCTGTAGCACACCATTGTTTTGCGTCTGCGCCAGTGTCATCCGGGTTAAACTTAGGCAAGACCACGCGGCGTTGAGGATGCACGGGTGCCTGCAAAGTTTTGCACATCTCCGCAAAATTGCGATTCTGCATTTCTACGATAGTACGCCACTGGGCCTCCGTAAATGTAGGAGTTGGCACTGATCCCACTTCTGATGTCGGAGACTGAGCGTCTCCCAAAGTAATATCGTTGTTTCCCGATGCGGCCATATTAATTTATTTATTCTTGTTTGATAAAGTGAAACGAATTTCCGCGACACGTCTTGCTTCGTCAGAATGCACACAGGAAAGAGGCCGGTTACACCGTGTCAGTCACTAAAGCCAACTTCACGTTGCTTAGCTGTCATTTACTGACATTCGGTAACCATTCATCCTTTTCCATCACTGACGACACTACGGAACTACGTTCGATTCCAGCTCCTAAGAACTGTACTTTGAATAAAGAGCTGTGCTGAGTATTCTAAGCCATGCATGTTTGCTCTTGTTTATTGTTGAATTTTTATCTGTAATCAAAATGTATCAGAACAGTGTTTCATAATATATATATGTGAGATTTTCAATCTTTAGTTTTTATTAACTCGTAACTCTTGTTGGAAATTTTATAGGCAGGTGTAACCGAGTCAATGATGAGCGTAGAAAATGTTTAGTTAGTGGAACTGTTGAGCCAAAACAAAGAAAGAGAGAGGCTGACCCTAACGTGCGTGAAAATAATCCTTGGTTTTAAATTCAAGGGTGCTCAGGTAGCGCACCCCTAGAGCCTTGATAGGGTCAAGGCCAAGTGGCTGTGAAATGAATTAGTTGAGGCACTAATTGGGGTCAAGTGCGTACTTAAGAGTCGTACAATTAATTAAGCCAGAGTTGAATACTACGACAGGCAAAATAAACAATAATAAATTGTTATGTGTAAATTTATGAAATCAAATTAAAGTTAATTGCTGTTGGTGGCAACTGCTTGCATATTTTCAAACAGACAACAGCAATCAAAACTTTTAATGTAACTGCAGTCAAGCTTGAAATTGAAGGCACAACAATGAAAGCGAGCGAGAGAGAGAGAGAGAGAGAGAGAGAGGAGTGAAACTAAAAATATGGAGGCTGCAAAAAAAGCCTGGCCACAAAATTGCACCAATTGCAGTTGATTAAGCGCAACAGCAGCAGCAACCTAAGCCAGGCCCAAGGCCCAAAGTTGGAGAGCAACAGGAAACCGAGTCGGGATGGGGTGGGGAACAGGCCCAGCGGGCAACACAAACAATAAATTCAGTTCTCTGGTGTGTTGGGAAGCGCCAGAAAAGTTTAGCCAACAATAATTTCGAGTTAACTTTGACACTTGTAAAACGGGGGCAAGCGGCAGCATGCAACACAACAGACAGGATATGGACAGCACA
The DNA here is from genome assembly GCF_011750605.1 of Drosophila busckii. Classification (NCBI taxonomy): domain Eukaryota; kingdom Metazoa; phylum Arthropoda; class Insecta; order Diptera; family Drosophilidae; genus Drosophila; species Drosophila busckii. The sequence goes on from NC_046604.1 coordinate 1,298,018, forward strand.
GCCTGAACTTGGTTAGGATGTCCTGGCAGGCTGGCTGGCTGGCAGGCTAGCTGGCTTGGCTCTTTGCAAATGCAGTTGTCATAATTTTGCATTTGCACTGCCAACTTTTGCTGCAAGCTGCTTACCAATGTGGCACTTGCCACACGACTGCAATTTGTATGTGAGAGCGGCAACGGCGTTGGTGTGCGCCCCATGCTGTGACTTGTGGCAAGTTGTTTGGCTCTCTTGGCAACTTATTGCTGTTGTTGCAGGTGCAACACACTGATTGCCACTGCGACAAAACGCTACGGTACACACACTTTCCAGCTAGAGCCAAAGCCTGATGCTGCCCATTATGTGCCAGCTTAAAAGCAGCTCTAAACTGGGTCAAAATCAGTGTGCGAACTAAATAGCCACTGCCAGGCACATCATGTGGCTGGACATAAATCCTGACGCTGCTCAGCAGCAGCAGCAGCAAGTAAAAATTAAAATGAAACGAGCAAAGATAAAAAAATAAGAAACAATTTTCTACGGGCATGTTAAACATCTCGTTGGGGACAACGAGCTGACAACGACACCCAAAAGCGAAGCCAAAGCATTCGGCGGCATAAGCAAGTGCAACATGACATGACTGCGCCCTCAAGCTGGACGCCAACTGGGCGCTTCAGCAGCTTCAATGCACTGCAAGAAATTGAATAAGATTAATATATAAAAAAAATTTTATGGCATACAAATATAATTTTTAATTTATCTATTTTATTATTTTTTTTTTTTGCATTTTTATATATATTATATAGATATATAATCTATTGATTGAGATTTAGTTATAGCTATATTTATTTTTGAAAAAATTAAAGTTTTTTAATTAAATATATTATATAGATACATAAACTATTAACTGAGACTTGGTTATAGAAATATTTATTTTTGAAAAAAAATATTAAGATATTTTAATAATTTAATTTTCTTTTAAAAATTATATTGTTATTTATTATAAATTTATAATTATTTATGATTATTGCTATGATTTTTTTGCAGTGTGCATATAACACAAACGAAATGACGCTGCACATTTGAGACACCAAAAGGCAGCAGCAGCAGCAATAACTTCAACTGCTGCTGCTTGAGGCTTGAGGTTGTGGCAACAATTGCAAACTGAAACGGGCGACAAGCTGAAGCGATTGCGCTCGGTTGAAGTTGAAGTTGAAGCTGATGCAGCAGCCGCCACGGCAGCAAAATGCAAACAAGTATGTCAAAAATCTGCATGTCTGCCACCACTTGCTGAAGCAACAGCAGCAACAACGGCGACAAGAAATCGCCTTTTTAATTTATTGCACAAGTGCTTTAAAAGCCACAGCAGCAACATCAGCAGCAACAGCAGCAGCAGCCTACGCAAAGCAGCAGCACGCCTGACAACTACAGCTCTGCTCTCCTCATGCCGCTGCCCTGGACACACCCAGTTACTCCTACTTTACCTACTTGTATGCAGATGCAGCAGCGAACGCTGCGCCGCCTCGGGGGCTTTAGCAGCAGGAGGCAAAATATGACTCGCTTGGTTATTAAATTACAACGAACGGGCCGCCACAAAAGTGAAAAAGACACAAAAATTATATTACTCAAAAGCGAGGCGCAGAGAGCGAGAGGCAGACCGAGATTTCTCGTCTGCTCATTTCCACTGAAATTATTTGCATAAGTAACGCGATACGCAAAAAAAAATAAAAACCGAACAACAAGCAACTGCCCAAACGTGGCATGCAGCATCAGCTTGCAACTTTAAATGCTGACGATGATGATGATAATGATGATGCCTCCCAAACACGATCGCTGGCCATAAGCAATGTGTCATACACGCACACAGAGCATGACAAAGTCCAGGTGCCAAGGCTCAACAAGCTGCGAAAGCTGAAGAGTGTACCAGAAGAGTCTTAGGCCTACGCTAAGAAATGGCAAACAATGAGCTGATCTCTTCCAGTGGCTTTGCGCGTGTGTGTGTGTGAGAGCCATAACTCAAGTCAAGTCTGGACAGCCGGCGCGCCTGTGAGGTCTAAGCTTAAAAGTTAAAGAACACACACGACAATAGTAAACTAATTGCTGATTGTTCAATATGCGAAATGATAAAAAATAGCTGGCATATTAATATTAATACAGCTGTATATCATTCATTTGATATCGTAAATTTTACAAAAGAGCATTTAAAATACGCTAAGCATCATAAAGAGCGCAGCAGCTGATAAGCAATACAGCTCCAGCTCTGAAGTTGTCAAGAGAACTCATACACACGAAGTCCAAAACTTACACCTACAACTGCAACGAAGCTTATTGCAAGCGTCGCTGCCTTAGCGCGTAAGAGACAGCACGCGTTATCTAAGATAGGCAAATACTAAGAGAGCTTTTGTTCGCTCTTTGAGTAATTTTAACTAAGCAAAAGCAAACTAAAGCAGCGCCAACCACTTAAGCTGGAAAGCAATATTTAGTTTGAATTAACATAAACAATCAATTAAATTACATTACAAATTATATAGCTGAAACATTTTCAATTACAATCTATTATGATTACAAAATAATCTTTGCTTGCTTGCTTATACTAAAACTTACATGCGCTCTCGCTCTAACTAAATTGCGTATGCTAAGCAAAGAGCAACCAGACGTCAGCAGCAAGAGCAAAAGTAACTGTAAGCTTGCAATGCAACTGTAATTTATAAAAAGACAGTGACACCAATACAATTGCGTTGCTATGAATTATTTACATGCACTGCTTGTTTTATTTGCATTAATATATTCTATATTTGCTTGCATATTATTTATAAATTTTGTTTGTTTAAGCCCACTGTGCCAATCAAATGCCGAGTTGAATAAACTGAATAAAAGTAACTCATTGGGTCAGTGGCATCAGTCTGAGAACTAAGCCCAATGCTTCACAAACTGTAGACAAATACGGAAAAGTATGTTTTTCCGCTTGAGCAACGAATTTGCTTTAGATTTTAATCGCTTATGTTGTCCTTGTCAATGGGCCATGAATTTTTCTTGTTTGCCACTGCACTTGCGGACTTATCATAATTAAAAATCAAAAAGATAGCTGCACCCAAGTTCATAGTGCGCTCAGTGTACTCTATGTATGTGTGTGTGTGTGCGCTCTTTCAAATCTATGCGCATAATTTGCCATTTCTGTCGGTTTGCTGTCTCTTCGGGTAGGAAGTTTGCCTGATTTGCTCTGACAGGCAACTGACAGAAATTGATTAAAGTAACAAAAGACAAAAAATAGAAAATGCAAAAGACTGAACTATGCTTGTGTTTGTGTGTATGTGTGTGTGTGTATGGACAGACAGACATCTGTAGGCCGAGAAAATGTGGCCAAAGGAATAACAAGATTGAATATAACATGCATGAATATTTGGACTCAGGTAAAGGGTTTTACCGAAATGCAAATCAAGGCTGCGTGGGCTGGCTGCATTAGCATGAAGTTGAATTATAACTAGAAACTAAACTAGTTTGCCAATTTGATTTGAGAGCTGAGAGCTGCTGATAGTGCTTAGGGTTCAATTAAAGCAGCAAAGCTTTTGAAACATTAACTTAAAAGGCATAAATTTCAAGCTTAACATATTTATTTTATTTTTTTAGTAAATTGCAGCGTTGGCAACAAGGAAGTGACAGTGGGCTGAGATTTGGTTAACCTCCAACGTGGCATGCAACTAATTTGCATGCAAATGCCAAAACGCGTTGCACCTGCAACATTAGCATAAAGCCAAAGATACATACGACATGGCTAAGACGCAGCTACAGATACAGTTTGAGCCAAAGTCATGTGTGTGGCAACATGCTAATCAATAGGCCACACGAGTGCCAATGATTATTTTGCCATAAAATTCAGTTAGACAGACACACACACACACACACGCATACAGTGAAGCTTAGCAACTGTGCACTCTGCACTGCACAAATTTCAATGGCTTTTTGGCTCTGTAGCAAGTTTGCATACGGAATTAGTTGGCCATGTTTGGTGCTCGTTGCAGCAGTCAAGTTTTATGCTAAATAATGCCAATGCCACGCCCACAACAAACGCACATACACACACACACACACATACGCCCACTGCGCCTGTGATTGCTGCTTGGTTGGCCAAGAAGCAGCTGCAAGCGCTGCAAACTTTGCGGCCATAAAAGCAACTGCGTAAAAAGCAACTAGATAAAAAAAATAAAATGGGGTTGGGGAGTAACTCTTCAACTATTTTTTTTTTTTTTTTTTGCTAGCTTATATATTTTTTTTCTCATTGCCATGCTACCAATTTTTATAGCTACGACTTGTCGTAGTCTCTATACTGCAAGTTTTCTTTGCTGTGTGTTTGTTTGCGTATTTTATTTTTTTTAATATGTTTAGCAAACTTCATTTTATACGCGCACTGTTGCGCCCAGCACCACCCACCCCAACCCCAACCCACTCACTGACAGACAATTTTCCGCGCTGCCATAAAAACTCAAAAGTTTTTCCTACTTTGGGTTTGCTTTATTTATTTTTTTATATTCGTATTTTTTACGCAATGTGCGCAGTTTATTTCCGTTGCAAATACCTTGGATTTGTTAAGAAGCTGACTGCTGCTTAGTGGGTGGTGCAGTGTAGTTAGTTGGACCACAGCTGCTGATGTCTGTTGCTCTGATGTTGTCGGCTGCTGCTTTTGTCAACACTTTGTCCGTTGATGGCTGACAGCTTGCCATGCAGATAGATATATATATATATATATAGCTACTTAGCTGACTTCTCATTTCACTAGGCTTACAAAAAAATTCTTTTTTTGTTGAGTTTTTTATGCGCTGCAAGGCTTGTTGGCATAAACTTTTTATGCCAGCAGCTACTGAGAAAACTCTTTAAATTAACTGCCAAACATTGTGTCATGTTCATCCTTCACTTAATTGCATTTAATACTCATTTATCATTTGGCATAACAATTGCAAAAAAATCGAAGAATGTCAACCCCTTTGCAAGGCATTCCATTCTAAATGATTTTCTATATTTGCCTCATTTATCAAAGTTTAAACTTTGGCATGAGAGCCAAGCATGCTGTTCCATTAATTAAAAAGCCAAGCCTTATATAATAATCGGCATTAATCAGCGACTGCTGAGATTATCGATAAGTGCGTTTAGGCCGACGCTTAAACAGGCTGAAGGAGTCGCCTTGTCAGCGGCAGTTCCACGTTTCACCTTTCGTTGGAGCCAAACTAATTGATTACGCCCCACAAAAAGAAAGAAAAAAATATACAAAAAAGACAGAAGTTCTCAATTTTATCATTATCAACATCAGCAGCAGCAGCTTGTTGAATGCAGCCGAAGCAAAGCATACGTCGTACGCTCGACTAAAGTATACACTTTGTTTTGCTGCAGTCAAATGTTCAATGCAGCAAAAGTTTCAAACAAACCTAAGACTTAACTCTTATGTATATTAAATCACAATAAATATTGTTATAAAATATTTGAAAACAATTTTAACTATGAAATTTATTTGCATTATTTTCATAATTTCGAATAATGCGATAAAGCAAAATAAATGCATATTAAATCTCAATAAAATTTAAATTTCTTTGGAATTAATTTCCGAACCGGAACTTCTTTAATTACTTAACAAATTAATAAGAAATGATTACAATAAAGCAAACTCGAACTAATTTAATTAATTAATAAATTAATAAGCTATGATTACAATTACTAAACATTATTTAATACTTAGCTGTGCTCTCAACTTTATCAGTTGATTCTAATTTTAAAATGTTGCGCCTAAAGCTGCCGAAAATAATTCAAAGTGTATTGGACCTAAAGCAAATCAAAACACGTTTATATTTTTTTGGGAATCTGTAAGTCTGTTGCTGTTCTGTATTAGTATTTGTCTGCTGGCCGCCCCACCCCCCACTTCTCCCACTCTTGTGCAGCCTTTGCCTAAGGCACTGGGGACTGACTCCGCCAGTGATTATTTGTGACTGTGATTTTTATCGCTTGTTGGCTTTTGATGTTTGTCTCTGCGTATGTTTTTCATATTTCTATTTATTTACATTTTAATACGCATATATATATTCGATGCGATGCATATTTGCATTTGATTTGGGAATTAGTTTGCTTTCTCTAAAGATTTTTATCGCAGTTTATTAGAAGATATTCCTATCCATAATTCAAATGTCATCTAGATATTTGTGTGTTGTTTATTTTTGAGCTGTTGTTTTGGTTTTGGGATTTTCGGGTTAGTTTATTTATTCAGCTCTCATGCTCTCCATGCCAACTAATTCTCCATGGCTTGACCCACAAATCCTAGCGCAAGCCCAAAGCAAACAGACATAAATCACCAGGCAAAGTACAAATAAAAACTGAAACCGAACAGAGTCTTAAATTTAAAAGCAATCTGCAGAGTCAGTCGTCGCCTTTTAGTCCTGCACCCACTTCTAAATCCAGCTGCTGCTGCTCTGTGTGGCCTTTGGCCAATTTTCTTATTAAAAACAACAGAGTCGAAAATGTTTACCAAACACAATTCCAACAAATTCAATGCTCGCTGGCCTAAACTGTAAATAGAGCGGCCAGTGAAAGTGCGGACAGCAATATGTGCTAGTGTGTGTATGTGTGCACAAAAGGACACACAAATCCTTGTACCACATGCTGAGCATTGTGTCCTGCGTCCTTTGTGTGTGTGTGTGCCATGCAAGCAACGTATGTAGTCATTGTTCTCTCTGCCACCAAATCCCATCACGTTTGGCTAAAAACGTTTTGTGCAAGGCGAGAGAGAAAGGCCAAAAAAATTGCTTTTACTAAACCCATTAAAAGTGCCCTGCAGGCTTACAAAAAAAAAAAAAAAAAAAAACCCGACAAAAAAATTAGTGTAAGTAAATAGGCCGGGGGCAGTACGATGTGATCAACTATAAGCTATCCTTCATTACAAGGATAAGCTTAGGATTAAATCAAAGAAATTATAAATAAGTTGGCAGATATTTTATTATGTTTATTGATTACTATTTAAAGCTGGAAATGCAGCAAAGAAATGTTCCTTAGATCGGTGAAGAATATATGTTGTGCTTCCTATTTTGTATTTATAAAAAAAAAGTTCGGCATATTGTTGTAATATATATTGGAATATTCTCTATTATATATATTTGTAGTTTAAGTTGTAACTATTTGTATATTTTCAAAAAGGGATTTTATTAATTCAAATTGCAGGCTATAATTTATAATAATATTTATTTTAGAAAATCCATTCTTCATAGATTAAACCAGATCTGAACGGTTTTTTAACAATTCTTTTTAGAAAATATTTAATTCAACATTTTGTTAACGCCTTTTAATAGTCGCTGTTAAATAAATATATAAAAATATACTAGCAATTTATACAAGCACATTCAACCCCATGTCGAAAGCTTTGCCCGCAGCTCATAAAAACCAAAGCGATCTTTGGCAATGTATACTCAACCACATATCCTTTTACTAACTTTCACTTTCACTTGGCTCTGGCTCTGAGCATTGTGCGATGTTTGCCTAACGCTTGACACTTGGTAAGCGCACAAAAAATATTTGTCGGACTATACGACTGACTGGCTGACTGATTAGTGCTTGGGCAATGGAAACGAAACCAATTTGCAGCCAGCTAACCAAACTTTAATCGAAAATTGAATGGCATGTTTGGAGATGCTTATGGGTTTTTCTTTTTCGGCTCTCTCTGCTCTTTGTCCTGTACGCAAACAACAACTAAGCAGCACAAACATCAATCAAGCCTCAAGTTTTTCTTTTTGTCAACGCAGTTTGCTGAGCCAGAACGTCTTGAGCCATGGGAGCCAAGTGGATACGGTTAGCATTTACCTTTTGGCTCCCACATGATTTACAGCAACTAGGAGGAGAAGAAGAAGAAGCAGCAGCAGACTGCTGTTGCTGTTGCTGCCATGTTTGACTTGATTTCGTCTAAATTGAGTTCAGTATCAACAGAAAATACTTCCGTTTCCTTTAGCTGTCAGTCTGTTCGCTCGTTCGTCTGTCTGTCTGTCTGTCTGGCAACTCCCTGTCTGTGTACCTTTGCTTGATTTTGTGTTCTCCCCACTCCACACCCGCTCAACTTTCGCTCACTGTCGTGCAGTGTAGCGTGTGTTTGCTTTGGCAACAACACAACTCACTTGCTCTTGCTCTCCCGCTCTGCCGCTCTCTTGTTGGCGCGCTCTCTTCGTCTCTTTGGCTTGGCTAAGGTGTTTGCTTTTATTTTGAATGCTTTTTATGTTCAATTTGTTTCAATTTAATGTTGTTTTCGTTGCTCTGCAGATCAGCCCAGCCCGTATGCGTATCTTACATGCATTCGAGATGTGTGTGTGTGTGTGTGTGTGTGTGTGTGTTGGCTATGATAAATGGCCTTAAAGGATTTGCGTGCATAAGCAACTGTCGGTAGTTGGCCTGGCGCTTGCCTTGTAAATTGAGAGCATAAAAAAAACTTTGCCTCTATTGCAGCCATGATAACGTTAGTTGCAAATCCTTTAAACTTTAAATTGATTTTAATATTAAAATCACAGCATGCACATATAAAATTGCATTTGCTATTCAAGCGCCACTCCAATTAGTTTTGCCATTTGTTATTGAAAACATTTACGCAATCATACAAAAGTGATAAAAAAAAATAAACAAACTCTAGCTCATTCATTCAATATTTGAGCAAAGTAAAATTTATGCATTGACTTTGACTATTTCAAATGAAACATTAAAATTCCATTAGCGGAAGCTGTGAACATAAATTCTCGTCGTTCTACGCTCGCTTATCGCTGAGAGCCAGGCAAATGACCAGAAATTATGGATTTTGTTTGCTTTTAATTGCACAAACACACACACACACACACAATTTATTTAGTCTGTGTGCACACACACAAGTGGGCGTGGTCATGGGCATGCACTCTGCACTGCACGATAATCGAAAATAATTTATAGAAAATAAATATATCCACACAATGGTAAAAATGCAGCACAACTTGAGTTGGCTCTCGCTTGTTTATTTAAGTTGTCATTAGAATGGCTCCCAGGCAGAGCTCCGTTGTAGGCATATATATAAACTTTTTAAATTATCACCCAGGCGGCAATGGGGGGCAGCCATTGGGGCGCGTTCAGCCGTCTGCCACTTGAGCTGCAATGTACGTGGAAATCGCACGGGCATGTGAAATGAAAATGGATGCAAACTCTTTACTTACCCCAGCGCTCTCATCAGTGTGTCGTCATCATCTATGGCTGGTGGGGCGGGCGGGGTGCCAGTTGCTCCAGACGTTCGCTGCAGCTGTCTGGCGCCCAAGCAGCCGGAAACACAAGTCACTATTTTGCTTATACAATTGAACTGTTTATTGGAAAAAAAATGTTTGGATTATATTGCAAATACACAGACACAAACGCACATTGCACTGAATAATAAACTAAACTGAAAATATGCGCATTAAAATTGAATAAGCAGCAACACATGCAATTAAAAATAAGCTCTTACCAAACTTACAGTTAGCTTTAGCCGCGCTCTTAATAAGTGCGCTCTCCAACTCATGCTTTCTCGCTTGCACTTGCTTGTGAACTTTTAATCTTATTTACAATCAGTCAGCTCTTTGCTCTTCTTCGTTTTAGCTTACGTGCGCTCTCACCTCTTGCTGCACTTTGCTCGCTCGCAATTTTATCTTATCTGCAATCAGTCAGCTCTTTGCAGCTTGCAGCTCTTTATCGCTACTGTCTAACTTAAGCTCTCATTACGTGCGCTCTCACCTCTTGATATGGCATGCTCGCTCGCATTTGATATCTGCAGTTTCGCATTAAGTTCGCTCTTATTAAATGCGCTCTCAGCTCATGCTTACTCGCTCGCACGCTGTGCGTTTCCTTATCTGATCTACAATCAGTTTGCAAGGCAATTTAACATTTGGCAGCTATTTTAAAACTTAACCCACAATTATTATTATCTAAAGCTATCAACAACAAGCTGAAGCTCATATGCATTAGCTTGGGCTATAATTCAATGGGCATTAAACTGGTAATAACTATAAACAAAGTACATACACATTGCATGAGCTTAAGCACACACTGTTTACAATAGCAGTTGTTGTTGTTGTTGTTTTTGTTGTTACGATGGTAATGCTGCTCATATATCACACGGGCAACTTGAGCGGCGGCAGCGACGTCGGTGGCGTTGGCCAAGTCAAAAGCAACAGGCAACAAACATTGACAAAACGGTAAATGTAACTTTAAAGCCGCTTAAGGCTATAACCAAATGCCAAGGCAAACGAAGCAGGTCAAGTCACAAACACAAGGATTACCGCAGGCAGCCAACCAGGCAGACTTGCTAGCTGAGCTGAGCAAGCAGGTGCCGCCCTATCACTAACAACAACAATAACAAGCTCAGGCTACGAGGTAAAGTCGCCCTGGGAGTAGGGACAGGGCGTAGGGATAGGGGTAGCACACACAATGGCCAACACGAAAGCGATTCTGTCAAAATATTTACGATATGGCTCAGGCAATGGCTGCTAAAATGTCTAAGGACACGCACACACCCACACAAATAATGGCACAACCAGGACATGAACATGTACATGTGTTATCGTTCACACACACACACACACATACACACAATGGTGTTTCATCTACTTAGCGCACTTTTCGCAGTTCACACACAAGTTATATATAGGATATGCTCATCCTTATGCTATTATCCTATGTGTGTGTGTGTGTGTGTGTGTGTGGCCAAGGACACAGACGAAATTGATTTGTTCGTCGTTTTTGCTCTTAGGCATTGTCCTTAGTCATGTGTTCCTTGTGTACCAAAATATTGTCATGTAAAATTAAAATTTATGACTAATTTGTGTGACCAAAGAATTCTTTGGGTTTTATTGCACCCTCACGGATGCTCTTGACTCAAGGTTGCCGCCTACAGCGACTTTCTATTCTCAGTTACGGAGTTCTCTCTGTTTAGTAGTCGTAAATCTTTGACACATTTTCTTTGGAATAAGCTAGACGCTGTCAGGCAGGTCGCTCTTGTGTTGCTTAAAGGGTTAATCTGAAGAAATTCCATGTAATTTAAGTTAGTAGTTGGAAATAGAGAGAGAGAGAGAGAGAGAGAGATAAAACACCTTGTAAATTCAACAGTTAACTATAACAATAAAACGTTGGTGAAATTTAACTTGGGAATGTTTATCAATCACCAATGAATTCACAAACAGAGGGTCCTGCTTTGTTACTTATATTAAAACAACAAGCTGGAATTCGTATATTTGTACTAGTATTGGTGAAAGAAAAGAAAATCAACAACAAAATCAACAATTGATATTAGTTATGTTATGACTCAAAAAATAACAATGCACTTCATCCAATTCGGTTTTACAAAAAGTTTTCACTTCTTTTTTTTATTTATAATTTGTATAATCATATAAAATTCTATATACTCTAGATTGGCATATGTTTAAATTGTATAAATATGTTGGTGATCTTTATTTATAAGTACTTATGCTTATGCGTATTGGTGTATAATTCTAATAACTCTATTGATAAATATCACTATATTTGATTTCGTTTCCAAGGTTCATTCGCTATTGTGATGTATAAAAAATGATGCATGTAAAAAAAAAGTCATTATATAATCTCTATAAGTCGCATATCTCTGCATATGTAAGTGTGTGTGTGTGTGTGTGTGTGCACTAGAGTCTTCGAGTGTTAAACTAAAAACTATAAACTATATACAGCTGAGACTCTATTTTTCCATCTTCGTTGTTGTCGTTTCAGTTTTGGCAATATAATAAATGTATAAGGACTAAGCATACTTTAGCTAGCTAGGATAAGTTTAGTGTAGTGAAGGAATTCGTGGAAGCACTTTGTGCGCTTGGCTTGGCCTAGACATAGCGCGTTATCTGTACATAGAAATCGGAGAGGCAAGACTGCAGCTGGGCAAATGTGGGACGCTCCACGGGCAGCAGAGCCCAGCAATAGGCCATGATGGTAAAACTGTAAAGTGTGACAAGACAAGTTGAGCAACAAATTGGGGTTGGGGGAGTTGAGACTTTGAGTACTTACAGCTCATCGGGACAATTGAAGGGCTGCGCCAGGCGATAGCCATCCTTTAGATAATGCTCCATTTCGAAGGGATCCACCTCGGCATAAGGCTGCTTGGCCGAGGTGCACAGTTCCCACATGAGCACACCAAAGGCCCAGGAGTCACTTGCTTCGGAGAATTGCTTATGCTGCAGCGCTTCGAGCGACATCCACTTGACTGGACGATTCTCGCTGTCGCCCAGACAATTATAATCAGCGGGAAAGAGATCGCGCGAGAGCGAACTGTCGGAGAGCTTAACGCGCAGCTGATCGTCAATGCTAAAGTAGAGAAGAGATAAATTATGATACAAACCTTATAGTAAACTAGAGTATTATGATTTTAAAATTTAAACATAAAATTGTTTCAGTAGTAATTTATCTCTAATTTTTTGTTGAAATAGGATTTCATTGCTTATAAATCCAATTTCCAAATAGTGAACTTAACTATAAATGTGAGCGTAAATCATTTTCTTCCGATTGGCAAGGGAGGGGGGGACGAAAAATAAAAGCGTAGTGCTTGGGGATTAAGAATATCTATGTGTATACCAATCTTGGTGGCTCTAGCTTTTATAGTCGCTGAGCTCTTGCTGCTCATACAGACGGACATTGGATCAATCGATTTAGTTTGCAATTCTACTTACACGCAGTTCCTTGTGGCAATATCCTTATGCACCACGCCATGACTATGCAGATGATCCAGCGCCATGGACAGCTGGGAGGCCATGAGCACAATCTGTATGGTGGTTATGGTGCGGGCACAGGCGGGATCCAGCAGAAAGAGCTTGAGATTGCGCATATTATTGAGAGCGGGATAGAGGACAAACGGTGTGGTGTGATCCTCAATGGAGACGCCCAGCACAGAGAGTATGCCAGGATGGGAGGCGCCATAGAGCAGCATACCCTCCTGGAGCAGCAGCAGCACCTGCATCTGGCTGGCATGCTGCGCCACTGTCTTGACTATGACATCCTGATTGTCGTTGTAGGTGCCGCGATAGACGCGTCCAAATGTGCCCTCCTGCAGTAGACTGGACAGACGGACGCGACAGCGCTCCACTGTCAGCTCCGAGATGCGACGATGCAGCTCCTCGGGCTGCTGCTGCTGCTCCACAGACACAGGCAGCTTGCGTGGCAGTGATGAGGCATGCAACAGCGACGGCGTCATATAAGCCGCCGAGCCATTCAACGAACTCTGGCAGGGCGGCTGCGTATTCAGGCGCTGGAAGCTGGACGTGCGCATGGGCTGGCCGCCATGCTGATGATGATGCTGCCGCTTGGCGGCGGCGCCACGCACACAATACGCAATAATCAGCAGCAGGCAAACGGCGCTCATGGCCACAGTTACGCCCACAACAAGTGTAATGAGTCCCGTGGGCGGCGGCAGCACCGTCTCCAGCGGCTTGGGCTCATCCATGCCATCCGCTCCATATGATTGCTGACCATCCTGCTCGCCCTCGCTGTCGTTTAGCAGACAAATCTTCTTGCGGCGAAACACCAAGTGGGTGACATTGTTCACCAAACGATTCAGCACCACATCCAGACTTATCGTTATATCCACCTCGGCGGCGCGCACGCCGCTGCACTGCAGCGCCACCGCCCAGGTCTGTATATGTGTGGGTATCTCGCCTATGTACGTCACATTCAGCGACGGGCGTGGCAGCACCTCCGGATCGGAGCTCACCACATTGATGCTGTACGGCAAGGGACGACCGGCCAAGGACTCCCAGGTGAAGCTCACCTCGTGCACATTCGCCGGCACCGGCACTATAAAGTTCAGGGCGTAGTTATTGATGTGTCCCTCGCGCACATAATAAACCTCAGCGGAAACACCTGCAAAATTAAAGGGTAAACAATTTTTTATAAACAATGCAATTTCATATAGCATTACAAATATTCATGCAACTTCAGCATAAACAAATTTAATATTTTGAAAATAAATAACTAAAACTAATAAATTCTGCTTAAATTGGATATTAAAATATATATAAAATTATTTATATTATAATTTGAAGTCTATAGTGATATTTTTTAATGTTTTAATCTAACAATAAGCTGGAAATATTCTGTTAACAGTAGTAAAAAAAATATTATTTATCTGCCTCGTAGTTTTTTATATTTTTGCCTATCGATAACACAATAAAATATACAATAAATTAATTTAAATAGTTTTTAAGACAAAATATTTAAAGTTTTTATATTTTATAATTTTTTATAAAATGCGAAATTGTTTTTGCTCCAAATCTTTTTCATTTGTATATTGACATTATGTCTAACATAAACCTTTGCCGACTGATTTTAATAAACTTTATGTAACACTAATTTAATTAATATTAAGGCGCTAAATAAATTCAATTTGAGTAGTTGAAGCCAGCCATACAAAATGTTTACGCTTTAATTAAATAAAATATCTCAACAAATAGAACTTTGGTTGCACTGGACTCATATTAAAAATGCTGCTTGTTATAATGAAAGCCTGTCTAATATGCAGATTAAAAGTTGCAGTTTAAACTGCAAGTTGCGCTTGCTTAAATTTTAATCATTTGCTGGGAATAACAATTACAAAAGCGCGCTCATTATGTTTTCATACCACGTGTGTGGTCTGAGATGTTCTTTGTGTTTTGTTTTTCATTTCCAACTACCTGTGTGCGCGCTTATCATAATCATTAACATAAACATTCATAACAATTTCAATTCGAACAAGGTTGGCAGCAATCGCTGGCAGACATCTCAGCTGGGCAGACAGGGCGACGTGGCTTCATTAACTTGAAGCCACTTTAGCCACTGCACAGCGTGCAGCAGGCAGCTTGGGTCAAACCGCAAATGAATCCCAGAGCAGCAGCAGCAGCAGCAACTAAAATAACAAGAATAATCAGGCAGGCAGACAAATCTCAGACAAGATGTTCATGGCTCATTTATTGTTTATCTTGCTGCCTGCTTTAAATCGAATTCATGGCACAGAGACAGATAGAGGGAGAAAGAGCGAGAGAGATAGCCAGCTACACTTGAGGCAATATAAATAGTGCTTCAATATAAATTCGAGGAATTCCCTAACTTCGCTCGCTCTCTCGCTTGCTGCTGCTTGTTTATTTATATAAAATGCTGGCAGGCAATGTAAATGTAAATGTGTCTAAATAAAAATAAAATATAATTAAAGCAAAGTAATTGCAGCGTTAAGAAATTTATTGTTAATGTTTAAATAAATTGTTGGGCAAAGCTTTTCAACTAACTGGGCGCACAATTGAGTTCAACTTGCCGCACAGCGCCGAAACTCAACAGGAAATAATTTACGAAAAATTGCAAGAGGCGTAGTGTGCTGAGGGAAGAGTGGGGGGCAGGCACATGGGTGTAGCACACTTCCTTTGACAACTGGCAATAACAATAAAAATCAGTGAGCATGTAGGTTGATATAAAGACTAGCAAAAGAGAGAGAGAGAGAGAGCGCGCGGCACTCGAATGTCTCAACTTGGCGTATAAATTTGTGTGGCAGACTGTCTGTGGCTGCAACATGTTGCACGTTGTATATGTCGCAGCGCTAACGTTTTAAAAATAGCGCCCATGACTTAATCAAATGCAGTCGCCATAGTCGCTGCTGCTTTAGGTGAGGCGGCTACAATGACCCTTGGAGCGAGAGTGGGCGGCGTGTGGCATGCGGCATGTGGCATGCCTAGGCGCGTTAGCTATTGAATTCTCTAGCCATGCAACATGTAAGCGAGCGCAGGTTCATGTGAAAGTTGCCGCTTTATTGCACTCTGTGCCACATGTGGGGGGTGGGTGGGGGCTGCGGCACATGCAACGCTCGCGGCTGTCTTCAAGTGGCGTCGTCTACCTTCCACATCACGAGCAAATGTCACTCGCATGTGCTTCAAGCTCGCTGCCTCTTGAACTTTTTTAACCTTTTGCTCATGCTCATAACTTGGCTTGCATTCGTTATTTTTTTTTTCTAGCTTGTTTTTTTTTTTTTTGTTTTTTGGCTGGGCGTGCCTTTGCAGGAGCTTATGGCATTGCTGTATTCATGTATCCATATCCCATGTCCTCTCATATCGTATGTCGAATTTTTCAGAGCGTGCAGTCATGATGTTGTCGTTGCTGCTGATGTTATTGTTATTGCAATTGTTGTTGCTGTTGATGTTGCTGTCGTTGCTGTTATAGTTGTAGCTGTTTGGCAGTATTTTTTAATAGCTTGCTACCGAACAGAATCGTGACCATTGTTGCAGGCAACACAGTCAGTTGGAGAGCGGGGGGAGTGGCGGGTTAGATGTCAGGGCTATGTAGGGACCAACTAGCATCAGCATGCACTTAGAGAAAATTTGCACATTTGCCAAAAATTTAAAAAAATATTGTAATTTTTTCTAAGCAACCCAATTAAATTGTAATAATCAAAAACAAAATTATTAAATTTATAATTTACTTAATTATATTGCATATTTTTCATTTCATGCAACATTTTCAATTACAAATCATTGAAAAATAATGCAGCATTGTTTGAAATTAGTTAAATAAATGGAAATAATATAAAATAAGCCGAATTTATGTGTAGATTATTTTCAATATATTTTAAACAATAATGCAGCATTATTTGCGCTTAAATAATTGAAAATAATTTAAATAGGAAAAGGATTTATTAATATATTTTAAGCAATAATGCAGCATTTTTTAGCTAAATCAAAGAATTTAAAATATTCCAAGAGTTATTTTTTATATTTTATTATAAAAAAGCGATCAATTAATTATTGTTGATTGCTGCAAATGCTTTGCCAATTTCTATTTATTTTGATAATTGTAATTGAATTATTATGTTACATTTAAAACAAAAATAATTAATTATTTTTTAAAAGCTATGATTAGCTCATAAATATTAGTTTTGATATTTTTATTTTTTAATTTTTGAAAATTATTAAGCGAACACTCAAACTACTTCACATTGAAAACTGTTATCGATGCTGATTTCTCTCAGTGTTTATTGAAATCCATAGCGCAACTAGACAACTGCCAGGGCTCCAGACACTCAAAAATGTTTTTGCAAGCACATTTTGTAGTTTTGTTTTGGGCTTTGGGTTTTGGTTTACATTTTCTTGTAATTAGCGTTGCAGTTCGTGAAGTTTGCAAGCTTCAACGATTTTCAATGCTGATTTGACTGCCCCGCAGTAGCGAAACGCGAGAGTTCGAGTTCAAAGTTGTGAAGCAGCTCAAAACTAGGCGGAGAGCGCAATCGGCCAATTGTCTGGGCATGGAAACATTTGTCAAGCGTGTGAGCCATAGCCAAAAACACAATTTTGGGTAAAGGCTTTAGAAGGCAGACTCGAGAGTTATCTGAAGCTGGAAGCGCATCAAATTGCAATAGATGATAAATGATGTAGCCAGAGCTTAGAACCGTGTGTGTTGCTTCTCAGCTAATGGACAATATGTCAACCGAGCTGCAGTTTGCCAAATCGAAAAATAAATAAAACAAATGGTGCAGCTTGTTGACTTTTGCTGTGGGAGCAGCAGCTGGGGCTCAATGCTTTTCACGCTAATCTCAAGACGCTTAGGTTACGCCTACTTAAACGCCCACCACATGTCAACATTTTAACATGTTTTTGAGCTTTGAGCTACATTTGTATCTGAGCATCTACTACACGTAGCTGAAGCTCGTCGTTATGATAAATGATGCGCCTAATATTTTTTCTCTTTTGTTTTTGTTATTGTTTTTGTTCTGCCGCAAGCGTTGCGCTGCGCTCGTTTCTTGTTACTCGTTTATGGCTTTGATTGTAACAAATTTGTGCCAGCCAAAAACAAAAAAAAAATTAGCCATGTTACCAGCCTCTTCAGTTGTTTGGCAACGTTTTGTTTTGTTTTCTTTTTTTTTTTTTTGGCAAGCACAGATTTTTCTGTTATTTCATGTTCTATTTGCCTTTCGGCGCGTTGCCTTGCAAATTGGCTCAAATTAATCATTCAAAAAACATATTTTCCTTTTGTTCAACTGACAAAAAGTTTGTAATGCGCTAAAAATCAATAGTAATTAACCTTAATCGCTTACAAACCGCTGCTCATCTTTTTGCTTTGCTATGCGGATTTCAAAAATTTTGGAAAATTAACTCGATGACAGATGCGGGCAGAGGCGGAGGCAACCATTATAATTATAACTTTTTAGCAAGTTTGACTGTAACATATGCTAGCATTAAAATATAAGTGTACTCGAAACTTAAGAACAACGGTCTAGAAACGTGAACCAACGATCATTAAGCAAAGGTATCAGATCAAAATAGGGCACGTAGAAATTAGTTAAAAAAGTGTGTTCTTTATTTAAGAACAGCGCTCTTGAAATGAGAACAGAGGTCATAAAACAAGAATGAAAATATCAAAATAGAGCTAAATAGAAATCAATTAAAAATATGTGTTCTTTATTTAGGATCAACGGTCACGAAACAAGACCAACGGTCTGAAAACATGATCGAAGTTATTAAATCAAAATATTATTAATAAAGAGTGTAGATTGTAATTAAAAAAGTGTGTTCTTTATTTAAGAACAATGTTCTTAAAAGTAGAACGAATGTTTTTATTTTAAAAAGAGGCGGCAGAAATTAATTTGCGAACAATTTTTATATTTTTCAGTCAACTACAAATTTAAATTATATTTTAATGCTGTTTTTGTATTAAAGCAATATGTAAACTTGTCTAAGTCAAAGTTTAGTCTATTTTATGCATCTAAATATTTCCTTTTGTTTATTTGCAAATCTAACTATAAATAACTTTGCTTTCCATAGTGCAACTCACTGCTCGATTTTATTTAATAAATTCCGCTAGTTTATGCTTTATTGGATTTTGAGTTCGGTTTGTGCCTCAGGGATGCTGTTAAAGATTCTGAGAGAAGCATTTTGATGCACTTTATTATTTTGATTGAAGACGAAGCTACTTCAGTGCCAGCTTCCCATATAAATTCCCACAGTGCATGGCCCAAATAAACACAGAGCTGTATGCGAATGCGTTTCAATAAACTATAGCAAGAGTTGGCGGCGGCAGCGGCGGCGGCTGAACAATGTGAATGCAGTTGGGCTGACACTCTTGCCATTGGCAACAGACATGAAAATCAACTCGACAGCGTTGCAAGCGAAACGAAACGAGGTTGGAAATTTCATTCATTGCAAATTGTCTCTCGCTCTATCCGCAGTGCTTTGTTGTCATTGTTGTAGCTTAATGTAAATATGATTATTCCTTTTTGCAGCTGCTATATATACATATAGATTGAGAGAGTGGGTGCTTGATATTTATTATTGACATGCAGCATGCGTGGCACAACCCAAAGGGCTGCGTATTCTTTTTTTTTTATCAGTTGACAGTAGTCAGTTGCTGTTCCCGCTGATAACCAAACCAGATGCAGTCGCCCCCCATTCCAATTGACAGCAGACGAGCGCTTTAAGCTTTTGACATACGCTCATTGCTTGATTCGTTGCTTTTGTTGTTGTTGTTTTACAATCGGTTTATGCCATTTTCATTTATTTAAATTTAAATGGCATTTTTCTTAATCCCCAGTTTATGACACTTAAAACCCAGAGTAACGCTCATTTTCGAACTAATCAGTTTGTAACACGAACCTCAACGCTCTCACTCCATCGCTCAATCGCTTTATGAGCTGTTAATTGTCCATTCAAACTGTTGTCGATAACGATGAACGAGGCCAACAGCTTTGAGTGTATTAATTGTAAAAATAATGAAATATTTAAACTTCCCAAATGCTTTGACATTTTAATGCGCTCTCGTTCATAAATCACTTTCAGCTCTCTCATAATCTAGCGCTGTAAGTTTTGAACCACAGGTCAAGACATTGAAAGCAAAACAATTGAGGGAGTTCTTTGAATAATGCTTAACTTAATCAATAAGATGATTTGTTTTTAATTGCTTTATTTAAAAGTATTTGTGTGTTGAAAAATACAGCTAAGAGTTACAATTTGAAACAGCAAACTATATAAATTTATTTTAATTAATTTTATTTAACAATTATCTGTCTGAGGTGTGGCATTTCAGTTTCATACAGAGATCTTGGAACATTTCAATTGTCAAATCAAACTTTTGTCGTACAAAGATTAGGAATACTTATAGTTTATAATTTTTAGTTAGTGTTTTGTATGTACGTTAATTGATTAATGAGTATATCCATGATTAGAATATACAGATTAGCGATTCAGTTTCAAACAGCAAACTACTGATCAAGAAAGCTAAACGATTTTTAAAAATATTTCAATATTAACTATAACAGAAATCGCTAGAGATTTTTGTCTGCAATACGCCGATAGAGTTTCTACCGTTCAGTCTTAAAATCAAAGTTCAAAGATGATTGGAGGTTGATTTGAAATATTAATCGATTTTTAGTTTTCGACATTCAGATGCATATAGCAAATTATTGCTTAATCAATTTAACATTTCAATGTCAAATTAAATTTTGTCATAGCACAGATTATGGCATAAATTGTTCTATAATTTTGCAATGTCAAATCTCTTTTTCAACTCTAGTCTTTAGGCTATAGCTACAGCTACGACTAACTGTATATAAGCATATTTATGTGGCAATTATATTGGCCCAATAGCTAACAAAATACAAGCATTAAATAGAACGAAAGAATCAGCTACATGGAGCTGGAGCTGTTAAATCTCGCACATTGTGCAGAGTTTAGTGTCGCTAGATCATCTCGCTTCTCTCTATTTTCTGCTCATATAGCTTCATTAGCTAATGGTCACTTCATTAAAAAAAGCAGCTGCAACACACACACACACACACACCAATTAAAATATAGATCATGCCACAAGTTGCAAGAACATCGCTGCTGATCATATCTGTAAACCGTTAACACAACTTTGTTACTTTGCTGAACGAACGAGGCATTTAGCACGAACGATCGAGCGAAGAAGCAGCTAAAAGGCAAGCGAAGCTGTTGGCCAGGGCAACAGTATCTGTGGCCAATGATCTTGTGTGCGAAGCAAAACAAGCCATAAAACCAAGACGATAATATTTCGCTCGCATGCTTAACAACAACAACAACAACAACAACAAAGATACAGTTTGTCCGTCTATAATTATATAAATTATTATTTATTAATGCATACAATTTAGTTTATTTTAAGCTTGAAAGACACCGAAATCTAAAGAACACAATATTTATGCAAATGCTATTTAAAGAAATTGGAAATTTGAGTAGCCAGCCCAAAGCTCTAAACATATTTCAATCTCAGATTTCGAAAGAGCGCTGTAGAGTCTAATTTATTTAACACAGTTGGTGGTAAATTTAACACATGCATGTTGAGAGTCCCACTAACAAGCTTTCAAAAAGCTATTGAACAATGAACTTTGTTTTCGGTTAAAACTTAAAATGCAGCTTGATTAACAAACAAATGAGCAATAAAATTAAATCAAAGCAAAGACAAGATGAACATTGGCATTCGATGTGTCAAAAGTCTAAAAAGAAACTATGAAAATTGTGAACGCCATTGAATATATTTTCAATCAAAATGTAGCGCGTGTCGCAGCACAGCAGCAGCAGTTAAAAATAAATAATAAATAAATTAAATTTATATAAAGCTGGGCGCGCATATTTCCAATGAAAAAACTGATTATATGTATGTATATGTATGCGTATATATCAAATGACAGCATTTTTTATGACTAAAGGACTGACGCTGGGACTCCCTGTTGGGTTGGGCTTGGGTTTCAGCTGAAAAGTTGCTCCTTAGGCTGCAACCCCTTTGGCCAAAAGTCACACAAATCAAATGCAAATTGTGCTGCCTAATTGATTTATGACTTAATGCATATACATATATATTTTTTTATATTTTATTACACGCATAACTCAAGCCGTAGAAAGAGATGGCAAGCAAATGAGCAAAGCAGTCTGCAAAGTTTATAGCTTAGTCTTAATTAGGCGCCTTTTGCTTATGTTTATGGCCAGTTGTTGCTCGCTGGCCGCTGCTTGCTTTAAATTAAGTACAGCAACTAAATCCAAAGATATGCATACAATATTTTGCATATTTGATTTCACGCCTTCAAAATTCAAAATGCATACGCAAATTATGCGCATCGTTGTCGCTCCACCAACCGCCCGACAGACAGACACAGACAGAGAGCGGAAAAAAAATTCGTCAAGCTCCCACACATGGCAACTTAACAAGGCAGGCAGCATGCCAAGAGCAAAGCGTGGAGCAATAACAACAGTGCAAGCAAATCATATGCAGTGGGCGTAGACTTGCCAAAATCTAGCGACAGACTTTATGCACAGTGGGTCAAAATGCTTTACTATATTTTTTTGTTATTATATGTTGTTGTTATATTATTTGCTTGGCTTTTTCATTTTTTGCTGCAGTTTGTTGATTTGTACCCACGTACACTGACTTCACCGATGCATGTTAGACACGCAGCTGTGCACCGTGCTCTCCTCTTCGTATGGCTGCTCTCACCTTATATAGTGACTTAGCTATTGCGTGCTCATCACGTTTGCTTTTCTCAGCCAGCGCCAACAGTTGTGCATTTTGCTTTGTTTTATTGTGTCTTGTTTTGCTGTTATCTTTGCGTTGTATCTGTTTGCGTTGTCTGTTCTGATTTGTGTGTGTGTGTGTGTGTGTGTGTGTGTGTGCGCTTCATGTTGTGTTTTGGGCAGTGGAATTTCAATTCCAAGAAATATTCAAAAATATTCCCTTGCAAAGAAATAAATTTAATGCTGCTTGTAAATTTGTGTTTCTTGTATTTTGTTGTTGTTTCTGCTTTTTACGAAGCGTAAAATTTCCTAACGAAGCAACAAACTAAAAGCTATGTACATAGACGAAAACCGTATTGTTGTTGTTTTCTTTTTTTTTTTGTTGCTTTTGCCTGTTTGTTTATTTGTTTAACTGTTTAACAACACCTGCAGCAAGCCGCCTGCGCTAGAGCGAGAGCGCACTATGCAAACTGAAATGAGACTTGAGAGCAGAGCAAGAGGGCGCGTCTAAAATTAATTCAAAGCAAACAAAATCAGCATAATTTCTTGATGCTTTGAAGCTGCCACATAATTAGTTGACACAATTGGTACATTGCGTCGCATTTTTGTTTTGTTTTTCTACTTGCTGCCCACCCCCAATGGAGAAATCAATAACAAAGGGCGCGCGGCTTATTATATTGGATATGAAAATCAACTTACCCAGCAAAGTCATCACCTCCTCGTTATTTAGAAAGACGTTTAAATGTCCAGCGACGCCGCTGCTTTTACACAGCAGCGACAGCAGCAGCGCAGTCAGCGTTAGCAACACTTTGTTGTTGTTAGTATTATTCATGATTTGTGCAGTTTGCTGACTTTTCATTGGCATTTTCATTCAGAATTTATTAATTTGCGCTAGTTTCTCGTCATTTATGCACCCACACTCTGATTCGTAAACAACCGAAACCACAACGAATACCAAAACAAAGAACACGCGCAGAGCAAAACGTTAAAACGCACTTTTAATAATGAAAATACCAACTAAAACATTTCATCACATATGTTTATAGAAGTACTAAGTAGCTAGCACATTCTTTAAATATTTTCAGCAATTAATTTGCGTTTTTTTCACGGCATTTAGCGACCACAACAAAAACACAGCCACCCACACGCTTTAACAAATTCGATTATAATGTTATCGGGCATCTGTTGTTATTGCTGCTGGTTGTGCTCATTGCTACGTCAGTGGTTTGAGTCGAACATCGGATCTCTCGCTTGCGCACTATGTTGCTGCAATGCTTGCACGCGCTGTGTCTGTGAGCAAACATGTTATGCTACGTAACAGTGAGCAAAAATGTTAAGCTGCTGTTACAGTTACGAATGCAGTCGTTATTTTTTAAATTTTGAAAATATAAAATTGTGTCAAGAGATTTTAAATATTTAATACGTACGCAAAAATTTAAGAGAACAAATCGCTACAATGCTTACTGATAAGAAGCAACATACAAATAGAGAATGGGTTAGTTTGGGTGTATGTCTCAGTTTCGCAATTTAAAAAACAAAACTTGCTGCCTTATCAGTCAGTGCTAGCGATAAGCGAAAGCGTTGGTAATTTGCTGCAGTTTGTTAACAACCACAATGCCAAACAGCTGTCAATGTTTACGCTGGACACTGATCTGTCTGGCGCTTTGCCTGGTCAACTCCAGACGCTGCAAGGTGCCCTATGAGAAGGTGGAGGAGCACTACTGCTATTACATAGCCGATGACATGCCCGTGAGTAGACAATGGCTATTTGCTCTATTTTCTGGTATTGTATGCAAACAATGCAGGAAACGGCCTTTAGCAACTTTTGCTATCAGGACAAGCGCACATCGCGTGTTTGCCTGGATAGCGACAAGGAGATGCGCACATTGGCCAATTTTCTATATGCCAGCGGCTATGACAACGGCACCGAATTCTGGAGCGCTGGTCACCGCTGGGCGGGCGATTTGCAATTCTATTGGAACTACTTTGGACACGCCCGACGTATGAACTACACCAACTGGCAGCTGGGCGAACCCACGCCGCGTATGGGACGCAACTGTTTGCTGCTCACACTCCAGGCCGGAGAGCTGATCATGAGCAGTGCGTCTTGCTATACACGCGCCATCCAGATCTGTGAACAACTGTTGACCAATGAGCCGATTGTTATGCACTGACGCCGCCAGCCGCAGCTCACGAGCAACGCAACCCACAAAGCCGCCAAAAGCGATAAGTAATCAGACAAAGTGCAATCAACAATTTTACAACAAGTACAAAAGTTCTTCACAGCGGAAATTCCAATTCCTAACTAAAGTGAAGTAAAGAGCATTTTTCATTTCTTATATAAAATTAATACAAAATCAACTTTTTACTGTTTTGCACAAAAGTATTTACTGTACTAATAAAATGCAAAATTGTAAACAACATGATGAACTTGAATCATAAACAAATTCTCTAAAATAAACAAATGATGCAGCCGAGATGTTCGAGGGTATATGCTTATATAAATTTCTTATATACGCAGTGAACTGATTACAACAATTGCTATATATAACTGAATGTGGTTGATAAGACTGAAAATATGACTTCTGATGATGTTTACAATGTTTAATAAAAAGCAAGTTCCAGTCGTTTTTAGGTCGCACTGGCATATGGTTGATATAAAATGGAATTCTTAGTTTTCCCGCGATTATTATTATTTATTGGCATTGCAAATATTGTACAATGCAGTTATGTCTATGAGAAAATTGGTGATGGCTATTACTTTATAGCGAATGGCAATGAGAATGACACAGTAAGCAGCTTAAATTGAAAACGAAATTTATATAAGACACTTATTTGTTGCTTAGGATGTAATCTACTTCGATTGGTTTGAGGCAAGAGAAAGCTGCAGATCACATAGCGGACAGCTTTTGTCTGTGGAGAGCGCGCAGCAGCTGCTGGATCTACAAAATTATATTGTAGCCGCAGGCTATGCCAATGGCAGCACCTTCTTTACATCTGGCCACAGTTTCTTTAGCAATAGTCCATTTACTTGGGATGCACTGCAGCAGAGGGTAACGTATACCAAATGGTTGGCAGGCGAAGCGCCACCGCGCAAGTCCTACTTGGGTCTACAGCTCATCAACTCGGAGCTGTTCATGCGCTGTTCAAACGGCGCTGATCAGTACTATATATGTCAATATGAACCTATATGTCGGCGACTGCTTGTAAATCTAAGGAAATTGGATCTTACTCTAATGGTTTCAGTTTTTGCAACCTTAATAGTTTTATATGCAATTCTTTGGCTAGTGAAAAGACATAAACAAAATCAAGCGCTTAGCAGCTATGAAAATTTAAAAACCGTAGATGTGTGAATATATTGATTATCTATAGATATCTATATCTCAAGCTGGATTGACTGAGATTTGTAATATATAACAATTCGAACTGTTTTACTTTGCAGTTCTTTTATTCAATAATAACTTATTTAACTATTCTTATTTTAAAGCTCAAATTAAAAATGTTTTCAATACTAAAATGAGTTGTTTTTAATAGAAAATATATATATAAAAAATTAATTATTACTTGTGATATTAAAAGAATGAGTTTCACTTGCTTTCAAGCCAATAAGTATAAATAAAATCTAACGTATATATAAAATGCAGCTCCACTTGCTAAGAATTTAACAAAGCAACTTACAGCTTTTGTATATTTAATGTTAAAGCTATGCTATATCCATTTCATTTACAACTTAAAGATTTGTTAGCTTCAGTTACACTTTGATTTGCTATAAAAGCCCAGCAGCTGGACAAGTTTAACGTTAGTGCTCAAGTTATTTAGTAGCTTCAATGTTCGCAGTATGTGCAACTGTGGCAAGACTTGTGGACTATTACTTTTTACGCTTCTGGCGTTGCTAAGCTTTGCTTGCCTTTATATAGAGTTCTGGCAAGGTGAACTTGCAAGCTGCGAAACGCCCTTTGTGGAAATTGGCAGCAGTTGTTATTTCTTCTCTACGAATAAAGCGGTAATGATATGAATTAAAATTAATTTAAAGTTTATATTTAAACTTGGGAGTTTGCAGCCAACCTATGAGTATTACAAGGTTGCCTACAAGGGTCGCATTTTTAGCGTGCCAGCTCAGGTAAGCAATGCAAGCTAAGCTGGCACTGAAATATTTAATCAACTCTTGCTCATTTACAAGCTCGATTGGTTGGCTGCTGGTTTTGCATGCGAAACGCTCGATCAACGTGCGCATTTGATAAGCGTTGAGTCCTTTGAGGAGAATCAACAGTTGGTCATATTTATGCAGGAACACGCCCACAGCGCCATGCACACATATTTCTGGAGCGCTGGCCATCGTGGCAGCATGCTCGATGGCTTTGCCCCACACACCTTGCAACATCATTATTGGCATCGCGCTGCCGAGCCCATGAATTACACTAATTTTGCAGTCAACAACTCGCAGCGCTTTTCCCTTGGCCATTGTTTGTATTTGGAGCTTATTGACTGGCAGATAGTTATGACTGAAGCTAGTTGTAAGTCCAAAATGTCCTATGCCTGCGAGTTTAAGCTTTGACTTTTCTATGGCTGCACAAAATAAAATTATTTATTGTCTTTAGCTATCAACATTAATAATCTTACATTATCAATATAGACTTAGTGCAATTTTTATGTGGCAATAAGCCCAAAGGTTGTAATTAACTATAACCGATAGATAATGTTATAAAAAATAGTCATAAATTACAACAAATACCAAGTACGTAGTAATAGTAGACTCAAGCATTGAAAAATATTGAATAATAAAATAATGTTTCTTATACAATATTGTGTATAAAAGTTTATTTTGGATTAATACTTTGCTTTATTTGTAATTTTATATAATAAGTGTTAAACAAGTTACTTTTTTATAAAAGGGGATTTTTTGTAACAAGTTCGATATTGATTTCTTAAAATTTATATTGCAAAAAGGGCTGCGATAGTTTATTGTATATCTATACATCTATTATATATGTATATAAATCGCCAACAAAGTGAGTTGCTTGAAGTCAACATAGCCTCAAGCTGCGGCACTACTTTGATTACTCAGCGTATACTTAACATGCATTGAGTGCATGATTTGTTTGTTTACAACAGATTATTTTACAATGATATGAAAAGCTTTAAATAGCTTAATGCAAGTTACATTTGAATATATAGTTAAGTACAGTAAGCGCTCGCAAAGTAAAGCCATAACATAAATTCATAATTGACAATTATTTTATTAAAAATATTTATTGAGCATAAAGAAATGTTAGTTAAATTTTAATTTATAATTTGAGCAATTAATCCAGCCATTATACTTTACATTAAATGTCAACATGGCAGCTACTTAATAAATGTCCAATATAACTGCATAAATAGCAATAATGCATAATTAAATTTAATTATATTTTTAAAATATTTAAATTAGTTCTGTTAGTTGCAATAAACACTTCAGCTTGAGCATTTAAATTATTTATGCCAATAGCTGTTGTTGCAAATTCTTTTATGGCAATGGTTTCTGCCTCACTAAATGACCATAAAAATCAACGAGCAGTATTGAACATATATCGTCTGTTTGGCAGCAAATAGAAGCAGCGTAAGCGAAGTGAAGCATAAAATGGTGAAAAACTAGACATGTTGCAGCCATTGGGGTTGCCGCGTCGCTGTGTCTCTTGTGGCAGCATTTTTATGAGTCGTAAATCGCAAGCGATAAAATCGAGCAAGCAAAACAAGCGACGACGACGACGACGACAAGTGCTGGACACAGGATAAATATTGCAACATTGCGCTAATGACAGCAACAACAACAAGAACATATTGGCTGCAAGCGGCGCCATTTTGTGACTGAGCGGAAGTTCATTATTGTCAGTGATTAATGACAAAATGGCCCCCAAGCAAATGCGCTCAAAATGTTTCCTGTTTGTGTTGCTGCCACACACACGCAGACGAGCTGCCCTTGACTTTTATAGCTTTGCTAGTTCCGTTGCCAAGTGCGTTTGCCTGCCCGAGTCGTTGGCTGCTCTTAGCCAAGTGATTAGCGCGCTGATTTGGCCAAACAATTTGTAGTGTAGAAATTGCTTAAGCGCAATCTGCAGTCCATACGCACAGCGGAAATTAATTTCAAACAATGCCTTGACATTCAAGCAAATTAAATAAAAATTCCAACACGAGCAGCAGCAGCATGCAACGCAGTTGGGCAAAGTTGCGCCATCAGTTTCCAGACAGAGTTCGGCTAACTGCCGCCGCTACGTGACAACAGCTTGTGGCAGCTGCCCCCCCACAACGTCTCTGCTGCTCTATAAACAATGTCAACTTGTCGAAAATGATTTCATTTTAATTATGCCCCAAAATGGCCTCAACCGAACATTTGTAAACTTGAACCTGCGAACCTACAGGACATGCCCAACGCCCCTTCAGCAGCACAAACTCACCTAAAATACCTTTTTCAAGCTACTTCAACTTTAGTCGTCATTATCAATTTAATTTAATTGCCGCAGCTGCCGTTGCCGTCGTCGTCGCTGCGCGTTGTGGCATTAAACTTCTGCTGCTTGAGAAGGTGTTGCTGCCACAGCGCCTGGAGGCACGTGACTCGCTCTGAGCTGCCACAACATATTCGCCTTAAACTGCTTAAGCGCGTTTAGCTCAAATTTATGTGAATTACGCGCTGCGCACTTGCCGCCAGCCAAACTTATATTCAACTCAATTCAATTAGACAACGCCTGCAATTATGCCACAAATTTGTTGCAACAGCAGACAACAGTTAATGTTGCCTTTTTTGCTTTTTTTTTTTTTGCTTTTTGCTAGAATGGAATATGTCAGAATGGTAATATAATAGTTTTATTAGTATAAATAGTAAAAATAATATGCGCCTCTATGGTTACCTGATTGACTAAAGAAGAGTGTAAGATCATTCTAAAATTTAATATAACGAGAGTGAGAGCGCAATGTAAGCTATGCAATTTTATGAGATATAAAACTATAATTGAAGTTTCTGCTCCCACTAATCTAAAATTTAATGGCGGGAACAGCATGAAAATAAAATATATTAAAATCAAATAATACATAAAAATGTCTTGCGCTTGGCATAAAGAATTTATTTAAAATAAATAATAAATAAATTGCACTGACTGAAGATCCCCAAAGCAACCGAGCCAGGAACGAGTTCTTAGGTAACGTAAACAAAGCCAATAAAAATATAGCATCCATGTCAAGTTGTAATAAGAAATAAGTGTATACGAATAATAATTAAAATTGGCACATAGTAATAAACTACAATTAAATACATGAATTCAAATTCTAGGATGTTAATGTTGTGTTTTAAAAATTTTATTATTACAAAAGTTATTGCAATAAATGTTAAATGTAATTTCAACAAGCAAAACATTGCTTGTGAGCAGAAACTTAATTAAGTCGATCCGCCATCTTTGTTTAGTCAAAACGAACTTACGTTCTCTCTTTGTACCTGCATGATCTCTCGCTCTCTTTTGTTCACGTGCTCAGGCAGCGCTGCTTACGCGCTAAGGCAGCGACGCTTACGATTCGCTACGTTGCAGTCGTATGTGTAAGCTTCGGCCTTAGCGAGCTGACAGCTTCGTGTGGGTGAATTCAATTTACTGAACTGAAGTCTTTTCTCATTGGCTCAGCTGCGCTGCCTTATCTCTTATCAGATGATCGCTGACTGCCGAATTTTTTCATTATCTGCTGTTTGATACAGCAAAATGCGAATGTAAACAAGTCTTTAATATATTTTAAATTCTAGAATATTAACTGCATGTTTTTCAGCAACATTGCTGTCTTATATTTATAATTAGTTTAATCGTTTATGAACACACAACAGTGCTTAAAAGTTCAGTCAACAGCTATTGATCACTTAGCCTCAATGGCATATAACCCTTAATCAGGATTGGCTCCCACATCAATTTGTCGCCTGCTCTCGCCTGTCGTAATACAAAAGCGAAACGAAACAATATGCACTATGTCTATGCGCTGGAGCCTGCATTTGACAGTTATTAGATTAACAGCCAACACCTAAAGTGGGAGAGCATAGAAGTTGTTACAGCAAGCGCTTAGTGGGGACTGAATGAAGCGCTTAACACAGGGCTATGGAAAATCTGTGGGCCAGACACAAAACGTGGCTAAAAACAAAAACCCATGGAGCGCTCGATATTGGCAAAACGGGCAACGAACGTTGTCAATTTCAGGCAAACAGAGCTGTGATAGACAAACAAACAAACAAAACATAATATATGTCTATCTATCTCTATCTAGCTCGACTAGCGCTCTCAAGATGTGTGCTGGATGCATATAAAGGCTTTGGGGCGTTGGCTGTTTGGATTTACGTGCGCTGCCACGCCCCCATCTCTACGCCCACAAACAATGCACTTTGTTACAAGCTCTCGAGTACGGACAGCCAGGCTTGATTGTCATCACTCTGCTGACTTTTTGTTAATGAAAGTGTCAGGCGAGAGACAAAAAAAAACACAACACTGACCACCCCAACCGTAGGTCCTGTCGAGTCCTGCAACCTTATTGAACTGTTTGTTGTTGTGAACTCTCATTCAATGCTTCAAGCCAATAAATTCTGATCAGGCCATTAAAATGTCCTGCAGCGCTTTGTTGTCAGCGCTTTTGTGTTGACTTGTCGATTAAACTCAAAATTAGTTAATAGAAGTACAAAATGTAATTAAAATTGCATAAATAATAAGCATACAATAATCGATTTAATTTAACTATAGCAATTTTTTAAAGATTTTTGGATTTACTTGACTTTTGTTAATAGAAAACTTAAACTAAATAGATATACAAAATTGCGTATTAATCAAAGACATTAGTAATTAGATTAAATTTGTTTAATTATAATAATCTAAAAAGAATCAACATAACCAAACATAATCAAAAATTATCTGACGATTTTTGTTGTTTTGTAACTTTAGATTATTTAATTAACATGATTATTTTCTTTGTACTTATAGTTTGTCCTTTTTTACTTTTTCATTACGCTTATGTACCAAAATTCATTTAAGTGAGTGGTAGCCATTATCGTAATTTAACAGTTATGAATTTTATTTATCGAACAATTTTAATAGCATTAACCTGTGCACATATTTGGCAATTTACACATTTCTCTTGCTCAACGATTTTTCCATTCACACTTCACTTAGTTAGTTATCAAATGTGAACTTTGATTAAACCTAACAAATGAAATTTGCAAGCAATTAGCAAAGGACTTTAGATGTCCTGTCTATGAACTTGTCTCAACTGTCGCCGACGCAACTTGGCCACAGTGAAGATGTGGCAGTGGCAGTGGCAGCGCCGCTCTCATGACGCATTATTATAATGGCGAACGTGCAACGGGACGACGTTGAATGAAAGTGAAAAGCTGTGCGTGGGTAATTAAAAAGTCAACGGCAATAAGCTGCTAACGCACTGATGAAAATCTAAATGCGCATGTTGAATTTTAATTAATTAAGTGTGCAAGCGAGAGAGCAACAGCATGTGAGAAAGAGAGCAAGTCACGTGTCTACTGCGCTATTAAAGTAGGTTAAAGGGTGCTTGGGGGGCTTGGGCTTGGTGGGAGGGCAGACACCGTAATTGCTGGCGTTACAAAATATTTACAGTTACGGCAAACGGCAAAAGATGATAAAGTGCGCAAATGTTTGCACTTTCCCTTTATGACTCTTTAGAGACATTTAGGTGTTGAGTTGAGCGCGCTCCCCTCCGAGTTGATTGCATAAGCTGCCGCCCCAAAAGGCTCAAGCCGCTGGTAAGCAGACAGTGAGCGCTGTATGTATGCTGACGTCTTGATAAGCAAATGTTAAAATAGAATGTGTTTATTTTCTGCAGGCAGGCAATTTAGCTGCGACAAGGCAATTGAAGCAATAAGTTGAGTTTGCCAAAGATTTTCTATACATAGAAAATTAGAAAATACACATACTAGACTAGCATATAGTCAAATGATTTAAAAAGTTAGCTGCACGCTTGTTCTATTTAATTCTGTGCGCTTAAAAAACTGAAATGCAAATAGTAAAGTTTCATGTAATAATAAGCAATGTCTGAAAATAAGCATATAAGTAAAGGTAAACAGCTAAATGTAAAAAAATAAACGTTTAACTAAATAAGTTGCAGCCAAAAAGTTTGCATATTTGGTAAAACAAAAAGAGAAAATATTGCTTGCCAGCTTACACTTAGTAAATTCAATGACGCCATCTTTGTTTAGTCTCTCTTCGTACCTGGCTGAGATAAGGCCAACGTGATCTCTCGCTCTCTTTTGTTCACGCGCTCAGGCCGCGCTGCTTACGCGCTGAGGCAGCGACGCTTACGATGAGCTTCGTTGCAGTCGTATGTGTAAGCTTCGGCCTTAGCGAGCTGATATCTTCGTGTGGGTGAATTCAATTGACTGAACTGAAGTCGTTTTTCATTGGTTCAGCTGCGCTGCCTTATCTCTTATCAGATGATCGCTGACTACCGAAATTTTCCATCGTCTGCTGTTTTATGTATGCAAGTTATAAATTAAATATTTTATGATATTAAATATGCTGCATTGGCTATAAATGTTTTTTGCTTGCAAAAACTATCTATGTACATATATTCATAGATATATAGTGTGACTGTGTATATTAAAAATGCATTTGCCTTTCTTTTCTCCGTCGCCCCTCCTATGTAGTAAGCTTAGACTTATAATTTCCAATTGTGATTATTTATTTATGAATCTGTGGCATTTACACAAAGTAGCCCATTGAAATTAAAACATTTTGGTCGCATTCCCTTGAAGGTCTCTCTCAGTATCGAAAGTGTGTGCTTAATCGTTAGTAGCTGCGATACAGTACAAAAAAATATTTTTGTGTTTCATATTTTTTTATACATTTAATTTGATTTGCTTTGAGTGCTCGATATGAACGCAAGCAAACATTGTCCAGATCTGCACGAGCGTGCAAAGCGCATCCATGAGCCCGGCAAGGTATGCCGGGAGATGCTCTATCTGCGCTCCAAGCGCGTGCTGCGAGAGGTGCCAGCGTTTACCTACCAGGCGCTGCAGAGGGGCACGGTAGTGAAGCCGCCGACCAAGTAAGTAAGCTCTGCCCACTCATTTATATGAGTATATGTAGTCTAACTGCTTTGCAGAATCGACATATTCAAGCGCCAGCCTGTGAAGGAGACTGTGTTTAAGATTTACTTTATGCGTGGCGATATACCGGTGGCGCTGTCGGGACGCAGCAATAAGCAGGATCCGACCAAGGATCGTCCGTTGCGCTGGCATTGCAAGCCCGAAGATCTGGACTATTGCTACTACTTGCCCATCTTCTTGGATGGCTTGGCGGACATTGACAGTGACACGCGTCTGCTGGCGGTTAATGCAGCTGTCGATCTGATTATGAGACAACCACACAAGGTGCTGCCAGTGCTGCCCAAGCTCATATTGCCGCTCAAACGTGCGTTCCAGACGCGAGATAAACGCATCATCATCACAGCTCTGCAGGTGCTGCAGCTTATGGTGCGTTTGGGTAAGTTCATCGGAGCAGTCATCAGCTAGCCCTAACTAACAATTAGCTTTGGTTAACGCTCAGGTCCATGTGTGGGTCAGGCTCTGGTGCCATTCTATCGCCAACTCTTGGCCGTCTGCAATCTGTATAAGAACGTAAACGTGAATCTTGGCGAGGGCATCGATCCAGATCGTAATAAGCGCATTGGCGATGTCATTGAGGATACGTTGAAGCTGCTCGAATTCTGCGGCGGTCCCAATGCCTTTATCAATATCAAGTACATGGTTCCCACCTATGAGAGCAGCGTCTTTCCTCGCTGCCAAATGCCAGACGGCACCAGCAACACCCATTGACGTTCTTTTGAACTTTATTCGCTTTTATTTTTAATTTTAGCTTGGCTACAGTAATTTAAAAATCATAGTCAGTTAAGTTCAAAATTTTATGCAACCAAATAAACAAGAAATAAAAATATTAAAGCTCTATAAAATCACTGCAAGGTGATCAAGTGGATATTCACTTCGACATGTGCATTAACTAAT
The DNA here is from genome assembly GCF_011750605.1 of Drosophila busckii. Classification (NCBI taxonomy): domain Eukaryota; kingdom Metazoa; phylum Arthropoda; class Insecta; order Diptera; family Drosophilidae; genus Drosophila; species Drosophila busckii. The sequence goes on from NC_046604.1 coordinate 1,332,494, forward strand.
TTACTATACTACAAAATACTAGTTTAAATGGCAGCTGCGTCGGCATGGAAAATTAATTAATTTAATATTAGCACTGATGCATAACAAATCAAAGATTAATGAGTTCCGGAAAAGAGTTCCGGAAAATGTCACATTTGCAATAAACAGAAAGACTTATATTTATAATTCTTATCAAAGACTCTTCTGGAAATGGATACTATTTGATTAGACATAAAAATTCAATAATAAACAAAAACAGTCATAAGATGCATTGCTTAGAATATTCAGCACTGCTAGTTATTTAATGATTAAGAGTTTCAGCACTTTCATGGAAGGGCGTACCTTAGGGTCGTCCTGCCAACATTAGTCATACCAAGAACAATTTAAATTGAATTTTTAATATATTAAACAAGGGTTAATGATTAAAGTTCCAGGTCTTTCATCGAGGGTCGCCTATTAGGATCGTGCTCCCAACATCTCGTTATTATTGTTTTAATATCATCACCATCGATTGCATTAATATCTGGTCGCTTTTCTGTACACAAATTTATGTGTATATAGATTATATGAACACATTTTAAAAGCCAACAATCAATTCACTTACTTTGCATAAGAACATGGTACATTATATTAAAAGGCACCCAGTTTTCAAAAGGTTTTCTCTGAGACATCACCTCCCAGAGCATAATACCAAAGCTGTAGACATCGCACTTTTCATCGTATCTATTGGTCTATAAAGCAAGAAAGAAATTATAAAAAAAAATGTTTATAAAACACCTTTAATACTCACGTTATATATTTCCGGTGCTGTATATGCTGCTGAACCGATATTTTCAGTATTTTTTGAAGCTATTGACTTAACCAAACCGAAATCACAGATCTTTAATTTGCGATAATTACTGGTAAGTAACACATTTGCAGGCTTCACATCTCGGTGCATCATTTTTGGTTCCCTTCCATGCAAATATGCTAAGCCCTATGGGTAAATGTTATGTTTTTAAGTTGAAATGAATTTTCCTTATTTTACCTTTACACACTGACGCATTAAATTGAGTAAATTTTCAAATTTTAAAACCAGGCCACTAGTATGAATATAAGCGTCCAACGAACCATTTTCCGCGTATTCCATTATTAAAAGCATTCTTTTCTCAAGTGGGCTAGTGTTATAGCTAATGTCATATAATTTTATAATGTTATCATGGCTAGCACTTGATAAGAATCCAACTTCTTTATCTACGTCCTGCTTACATTTCTCGTCATCATAACTAATTCGTTTGACGGCCACAGTCTCGTCTAACCAAGTCGCCATAAAGACTTGTCCAAATGAGCCCTGTCCGAGTTTCTTTATAGTGAAAACAATTTGTCATAAGTTCGCTTTTCTACTTGCATACCATAAGTATTACTTACTTTTTCCAACTTAATTTGGCATAAGTCCTCAATGGAATACATGACTGGCTCCTTTCCTTTCAGATGCATGGGTAAGAATGTGTGAAGCTTATGTATGTAACAAATGTAATAAATAATTTATGAATTTTTTAGGTATTTTTTGATAGTATTAGTTTTTTGACTGCATTTGGTTTGTCGTTTCTTTGTTTGTGCCAAGTTATATGCTTGCACGTTGTATATTGTCATGCTTATGAATCTAGTGAACAAGTGCACTAAACAACGAGCGCCGAAGACTTTAAATTGTTGTGCTGTAATTTACAATCAATGAGCTTATGAATTGCGCAATGCTGAATAATAATAAATAAATTATTTGACTAAGTTAGTCAATGTGTTTTCAAAATAATTATACCTATTATTATCATATTATTATTATACGAATTATTATCAATTCGGATAGATTTTTATTAGTGTGAATTAGTGTAAATGCAAGTTCACATTTTCATTGGTTAACGATGGCTATAGTCTCACCATGTCGCCTTATCTGAGCCCTTTCCGAGTATAGTAAAAACAATTTGTCATAAACTCGCTTCTGTACTTGCACCAAATTAATTTGGCTTGAACCCACAATAGAATACATGCCATATCTTTCTGGAGAATGGTGTAAGTGTAAGTGTAGAGCTTTTATTCCATTGATTTCATCGAGGGCCATTCGTTTCATTTGTTTTATACTGTTCAAATTTTATAAATTCACTTTAACAATTTTTCTTTAGACGTACTTTCTATAATGAAGAGCTGCGTGTTTATATCCCACGTTATTGACTTCTGTGTAGTTTGCACTGCACTACGGTATAAATATTGATAAAGACCTACTGGAAGTGAGAGTATCGTAGTATCGATATGTAGTATCGATAAGACATTTTTAAAACGGGTAAAGCTTATACGACTTGTGGTGAGTGCAAAGATAAGACTAATTAATAATAAATCATATCAACTAATTAGTTAATCCAAAAAAAAGTATAGACATTTAATATTTAAGTATTTTAGCAATTTAGTTTTATTTACACTTAACTACACATTAATATTATTATTATATATATATATATATTTCTGAATAGAACATACAACGTCTGGTGTTTGTTTAGCAACTGTCTGTCTGTCTGTCTGTCGTTGTCAACACCCTCCCTAACTTAACTGCAGCCATCTGTTAGCTATACTCAATTTCAACAGACCAATATGCAAGCAATGATAAATGCCTAATTAATTTTTAATTTTAACAAAAAAGCCAACAGACAACAACCGACACTTCGGCAGTGCAACGTAAGCTCGTAAATAAAAAGCTCATTACAATAAATCATAAAGTGAAAATTGTTCAGAAATGTTCAATTCAGCGGCGCTTTTAATGGAATAACCGTGTAGCCGTGGGTAAGAGAGACTGTCTGCCAGCCTTTTGCCAGTCACATTTGTCCAAGGGTAGAATCCACCCCTGGCTGTGCCCATTGCTGGTTATCTCTGCTCTGCATCAGGCTTTGACTTTTGACTGCTCTTAAAAATCGAAGAAGGAGCACGCTCTAAAATTAATTTACTTAAATTGCTGCCACACTGTGGGTGGGTGGGTCACGATCTGCTTCTCTGGTACGCGCTTTTCAGCGTAATTAAGTACAAAGCCGTCCATAATTTTTCAGAGGGAATGAAAAACAAATCTTGTTATCTACGCGAACAGCAAACACGAAACCGTTGCTGGTTGGTCAGTTGAAATGTGGTGGTGCCCATCATTAGATTGTGGTGCGTAGATAAAAACCTGCCAAGTGTTGCAACTCAATTTGCCACATGCCCCATACAGCTCTCAACTCTGGAAGCCACCCCTGCGATTGGTTATTGCTCTGTCGTCGTTCCACCACACAAGTTCTTAATTCAGTTTCTGGCAACATTTTATTTTTATTCTACTACACACTTCACTTCTTTTTTTTTTTTTTAATCTCCTGCTGACGGTAAATCAAATCGTGCCCCGGGGGGCTGCAATGTCAAGTGTAACAAGTTACCCGCCAGATAAATTGCATTTGGCTGCTTGTGAGTGAATTTTCATATTCATTTCTCGTTTTTATTGTAAACTCTTAAAACGTTTTCGACATTTTTACGCAGTTTTGCTATTTGCACACATTTTTTTATTGCGTTTCAGTTCTGGTGGTGGGAGGGATGCTAAGCCTTGATTTAAGCTTAAGCTATTAGAAAAAAAGCATAAATTGTAGCATGAAATATGCAATCGTCACCTATAGCTTATGATTCATAGCCAAGCACCCAGCGCACATGCGAGACCCCAAGGCTCAAGAGAGCATTTGCCACACTTGCCCCAACTGCATTAAGCCTGAATGTGTGTGTGTGTGTCCAGTGCTTAAGCCCTGCTGTCCAAACGGGCTGGAAATTGCTTTAATATATCGGATATTGCAGGCGAGTTGCATAAATTGACATGAAACGCCCCGTGGGCACAATTCACCATAATGAGCGATCCAGACAACGTTATGGCATAGAAAATCGAAAAGTGTTGCATACATTTCAGGGGCGAGTTTCAGTTCTACGGCAGTCAGAAAAGCAACGGGCAGAGCGGCGTAACTGAGTTGAGTGTGTGTTGTCTTTATAAAACATTTTTGCTTAAATGTGACTTGCAATATTCAAAACATTGTTGCTTGGGCTTGTATGTTGGTTTTTGTAATGAAATAACAATTGAAAATCAACTTTCAATTGACTTGAATGGATTTTAAGCCTGAAATTGTAAAAAAAAAGTAGATAAAATATTTTAAAATAAGTTTGATTGCTTTAGAAGTTTATTTTAGAGTTGTATAAATAGCAATTGGCAATTTCAAAAAAATTATTAAAAAGAAAATTGTTGTTAAAAGTAAACAAAGTGGTGCGTAGATAATTAAATACAAGAAATTTTTATAAATAAATAGCGGCAGCTTCTTATTCTCAATCGATTGATTGAGATTTGATTGATGATTTAAATTGTTAAGCAACAGAGTACGGTGGCTTGAGCTAAGATCTTCCAATATTATTCTAATTGAATCAAGCTAACTAAGAATCTGCAGATTATAATAAAAAATTTAAACATACAACAAAGCATTCAACTTATTGCTGATTTTACGTAACAAGCGTCTTCAGCTCGCTTTGCTGCTTAAAGTAAAACACATATATGCTATAGTAGATATAGCAGACTTTAGCTCACTGTCTGCATTGTCTACTTGGGCATATTTGAATCGATGTTTAGCCAGTCACGACTCAATGGAGTTTTGGGAGTTCTGAACTACGCAGCTGCTAGCATTTCGCGTAGTCTCTTGCTTTGCATCACGTGCGCGGCTGCCCTGCGGAAGCAACATTGAAATTATCACCAATTTGCAGTCATCGGAATCCAATTATGGGGCGTGTGTATAAAATCCGAAATACGTTGCAAGGACAATAGACGTCGCTGTAAGTGCCGCAGCAGTGACCCGACCCGAGCCGACCATCTGTGCCATATGCTCAGGCGATTACTAGCAGCGTGTAGTTCTCGTCCTAGTCGGTGCCACCGTACGGGGACAGATGCAGACAATAATCGGATTAGGTTTCGCCACTGCAGCGCTGGAAAAACATAATTTGCGAGAATTGTCACACGGCAAGCGACTTATTTGCAATTTGCGGAATGGACAAATGCAACGAAAGTCGAGTGGCAGTTAAGTGGTGGTGGTGGCAGCAGTGCGGGTGGGGGTGACTCGCTAAATCATGCATGTCAAGTCGAGTAGTTGTCGTCTCTATCAAACCCATCATAATCGCCAATGCGTACGCATCATTATCGGCAATGTACGCCGCTTTGTCTACTGCCCCACACCCGCAGAGCGCAAGCGCAAGAGAGAGAGAGAAGAGAGAGAGAGAGAGAGGGGGGGAGTGGGTGGAAAGGTCGTCTCTTGGTGCCACTGTGCTGTTGTTGTTTAGTTCCGGCATGCGACAGATGCAACAGACGTGCAGACCAAGCCCAACAACGAGCGTCTGTGTGTGCGCCTCTGATGAAACCGCAAGCGGCTCTTGTTCTCTTGCCCAAACCCAAATCATCATACACAAAGCTGTCACTGCTCATTGTCAGCTAAGTGCCGGCCAGCCAGCCAGCCAGCAGCACAGTGGGTGGGTGAGTTGTTGACTAGGGATTTGCTTGGCGGTTGGGGGAGTTCAACTGGAGCGAGGGTGTTGCACTGGTAAAACACATTTTCATTTTCAAGAGCCTTAAACCAAAATATTTTTTTGCACTTAGACTGACCTGAGCGAGACAATTGGAAGCCAAGAAAAAAAAACAAGCCACAGTTGCACAGTGTGACAAGACTATAAGACTAGATATAAACTAAAATAAATATGGGAAGCAGAGAAAAAATCATTCAACGCGCTTAAACTACTCAAATATTTATAAAAAACAAAAACAAATGATTGGTTTTTTCTTTACTAAATGATATAAAAAATATAAGTTCAGCTTCAAAACAAAAGATTTAGTAATTTTAACAAATTTTTTTGTACTACTAAAAATTCAATAAATGAAATAAATTTGTGTATATGCAACTCAATGTCGAAAATAATCAATTGTCATTAATAATTTAAGCTTAGTTTGATTAATATAGCTTTAAATATTTTTGATTTAAGTGTTTAATATTTTTGAAAAGCTGTTATTTCTATTATTAAATAGTGCAAAGCAATTATTAGTAATAAATTATTAGTAATAGTCTTATCTTGAACAACACTAATGCTGATTACACAAATTAAAGTAAAGCCCTTAAGCTCTCATAAAGAAACTTAATGCATATATAAATTGCTTTCGAACCACTGTAACTGACTCTGCCAGCCACAAGAATAGCGACGTTGCAACAAAGGAAGCGATAAGACGACAGACGTTGCCATTCCCCGCAGCTTCCGCTTTGCCACTGCAGTTAGCGCTAGACTGTGCAAATGTGCTGGGGGGAGAAAGTGGGTGAGAGAGAGTGTGAGAGTGAGAGGCGAGAACGATAGCAAGTGTGAGTATTTGAGAGTGAGGGTGTGTAAGCGGACGAGCGGCAACACGCCGACAACAATAAAAGCAAATTCAATGCGTTTTGCTCATAATTTCGCACTACAAGTAAGAACGATAAAAACCGAGAACCCAACACCAAGCTAAAGCCGTAAACGAGCAAATAATAAAAATTTTATATTGCAGCCAGCAGAAGCAAAAAATATATACATATATAACAATATAGTAAATGAAAGTACACGAGTGTGAATAGTCAATGAGTGCGCTTCGAGCTGGGATCATTGGGATCGCTTTAGCTTAGTGGGCTAAGGGTGATTTGGCTGGTGGTGGGAAATCAAACGGCAGCAGTGCAATCAACAAAACAAAAAAATAATGTATATTTTACCTTGGTGCAAATTTAGTTATTGTCTAGACTCTGGAGTGCGGTAGCCACTGGGGAATTGCTCAACCATAATTTAATTCTGTTCGCCCATTATTTCATTTAGTTTGCCACCGTGCCCAACAAGACTCAACAATTTATTTTCACGTATTGTGTAAAATGTCTCTGGCAGCTAGACGCATAAATTTGTATATTTCGATTTTGATTTTCAACAATTTTAATTGTTTGTAAACTCTGCACATGCTCAGCCCAGAGCCAGAGCCAGAGCTTGCCTTTTGTTTTAGCCAGCCGGCCGGTCGGCAGTTAGTCTGTGTTGCTCTTTGTTAGGCCAACATGTCGTCGTATCTTTGTAGCCATGGCAGTAGATTGGCCCTGGTAGGAGTCGTAGTTGGCTTTCAACATTTGCTTTTTGGCCACACTCTGGGTGTATTTGGCTTTTGTGTAATTAACATTTATGTGCAAAAACTTAAGAAAGATAACTGCTCTAGTGTCTAGTGAATTTATGTGCATAAATGCATAGAACATTTTTTATTAGGTATTAGCTTTTGCTGCTAGAGCTGGTTTTGATTAAATTTTGGATTAACAAAATGTTGCCACATAAATAATATTTTAAATTGGCTATAACTTAATTGATTTGCAGCCAGTACTACAAATTAAATTTATATTTGAGTTAGGAAGTAAACATTTATAACAATTATATTTATTTTCCTGTTAAAAACCAAAGTCTATGACAAATTTCCAAATGCGTTGTTGAAAATATGAAAATTTTATTAATTACTTATTTAGTTGTTAAGAATTTTCTGCATGCTCAATACTTAATCATTTTTTATTATTTTTATTTTTATCGAAAGCATGCAACATTTTTTTTAAGCATTCAAATAGCAAAAGCACAAACCCATGATCGTGACTAGTCAAGACACCATCCAATAAAAAACGTATTAAGCTCGTTGCTTTAACTTTGAAGTGTTTCTCTTTATATTGTTTAGTTTGAGATAGTAACTAAACTATTAACAACTAACTTATAAGGCTTAGAGTGTATTTTAATTTTTTATTATTTTTCTTTGAGTTACGTTTGCATTTTTAATAACAATTGAGTTGCTGGCATTGCAGTTTGCAACGTCGCTGCACTTGAACTTACCACACTTGAGTGGCCCAGCAACATCATCCGGCAACATTGCAACATAAATGCATAGAAACAATGAAAATTAATTTATTTTACACTTGCCGCCGCAAGTTGCAAGCAAATGCTTTTTATGCAAATGCAAATATTTTGTAGCAATGTCAAATGCTCAAATGTTCAACCAACTTGCAAGTACAAGAAAAAAAAATAGAAAAAGCCACAAAATCCATCTGTTTAATGGAACTGCACGTAGTCCACACTCTTGCAGCTGTCACTAGTTGTGTGTGTGTGTGTGCCGCTCTAATCCTGCTAGATTACAAGGCGAGTGCGAGGTAAAAGTTTTTGGAGCAACCCCATTAGGCCACGAGCCACCCACTGCTGCTGGAAATGCCTTTAGGCGAGGCTATTACACTTGATAAATTCGAGATTAAAGTGCATTTGCAGTTGAGCTTTGGCTGCCCAGGACGGGCCCAGGAACCCAGAAGGGTCATCAAATTTATGGTTTCTTTTTTGCGGGGGGGAGGTCGCTTTTAATTATCACACGTAATGACAGCAGCCAAATGCAATTGCTAATTAATTGCCCACACGCTCTCGAACATACAATGAAAGCCAGAAATTTATGGTCTGTACATTTGTTCGGGCCTGACATTATTATTCCAACATGTGCCAACTTCAAATGCAATTTTTCGAACACTCCCCACCAACGCCCTTCCGGATTATGTTGCGGATTACAGCAGCTTTGGGGTTGAGCGCTCGCTCAAGTTCAAGCTGAACTTGAATTTGAATTTGATTTGCCAAGCCGTCATTTAATGAAGATAATCATTTTGGATGCTGTCAAAATTGCCACAAAATATAATTGCGTTTAGCCACGAGAATCGCCGTCTCATGATTAACGATGAGAGCATTATGAAAAAGACCAAAAAAACAACACACTTATATTTTATATACAGACAGACACAATGGAATCTTTAGAGCAACAACAACAAGAACAGCGGAAACTTCACTAAAAAACAATAACAAAAGATGTTAGCTAAACGATTACAAACAATTTAGTGAGGGGCATGCGGTGCTGAGGCGTTGCGGTAGCTTCAGTAGCTGCCACACACTGTCAATTCACTAACTGCAACGAACGCAGTTTAAGATCTTATCGACAAAATCTCAAAACGTCAAGCAGCAACAATAACACATTCTATATCTAGTTAAGTCATTTATACCCTCTAATAACTAGTACGAGAGTATCAGCGTAACAGAAACTATAAAATATATATTATTATTAGCTGTTTATTTGCTTGAAATAAAATACAATTGTAATTTATTAAGTATACGCATTTATTTTACAGGGTATATGCCAAATCGCAGCTGAGAACTTCGAATGTGTGTTTCAGTAAATCTCAGCGTCTATTACAATTTTTTTAACTAAGTCTTAACAACGATTTGAGCTTGTTTTTTAGTCGTTTGTTAGCGCTTTTGTAGTGCGCACATAAGACGCGCTTCCAACTCAATTTAATACTAAAAGGCAGCAAATTCAATTGTTTTAAACAAACGCTAAGCAATATTAAAAGTAAAAATGTTGCATGCAACTTTGACAAATTTGCTATTTTGCTGCTTACTGCTGACGCATCATGTGCAAGGTATAAAAACAACAACAAAGGCTTACAATAATTGCTTATTAACAAATTAGCAACATGTGTAGTTTGAATAATTGGCAAAGTTCTTAATCTCAAAGTTGGGTAATGCCAGTGAGTGTTTCAATTGAAAAGTGCACTAAGAATTGCTTGGGAAGTAGCAAAATAAATGCAATTAAATATTTAAAAATTGTCGTAAGAGCAATACAACAATACTTAAAACCTTTTATACATCGCTACCAAGCTTCGTTCCATTTAAAATAAATCCATTAAGCCCTTAGCTCAACTAGCTCTGTGCCTGTCTAAAATAAATCTTACTAAGTAACCAGAGCAGGCTTATTGAAACGCAATTAAAATGGATCAAAGTGCGGCCCACTCGGCTCCCCACTCAGTCAACTGTGCAACGTTATCCATAAATAAGTAATGCACATGCTCTATTAGTTTAGCTTAAAAAAGGGGGGCGTGGCAGGAGTGGTGGCTGTGTTTGCATAGCTCAAATGAAATGAAATTTTCTATGCTCTATATCTAATTTCTATGCTAAACTCAAAACAAACAACACGTAAGCAGGTCAAGCGAATAAAGTGTCATCCAAGCTCGATTTCGATGAGGCGCAGAGCAACAACAACAAACAACAGCAATACGAATCAAACGGCTGTGCTAATTGGCCAGGGACAGGGACAGGGGCAGGGACAAACTGTTGGCTATGATCAGAGCAGCGGACGTAGCAGCGGCTCCGGCTCGAGCTCCGGCAATCGTCCCAAGATACACGGCGTGCGTGTCACTGTCGATACGGGCGATGGACAGCAGCAAACGAAAGGTAATTAAAATTGTCGCCAAAAAAAAGAAGCAAAAGCGGCAACTAAATCAGTTTGCTATTTTGCCTGCAGAATCCAAGGAGAGCGTTGAAATTACAGACTTGGGTAAACACAAGAAACGTGTGGGCATACATACGGATATCACGTTCGAGATTACCGCCGAGGGTGGCGATGCCAATGAGACCAGCAGCTCGGCACAGCAGCAGGGCGAGAAGGGTAAGCTAACAAAACTAAACAAATAGCTAACTGGAGCGCAATGCTATTAAGCTTTAACCTAGAAGATGCTAGTGTGCCCATTTATAAGGGACGCGGCGGTGGCAGCGGCAGCAGCAGCAACGATGCCAAGCATAAATCACACCAGCACTATGATCCCAAAGCGCAATGGAATCCCAATTATTCTGGCGAGCATAGAGCTTATGATGCAGGCAGACATCGCGGTTCCGGCTCCGGCTACTATCCGCAATACTATCCGGAACAAGTTTATACGACAAATGGCGGCGGTGGCGACGACGTTGGCAGCATCTATCGCAACAGCGAGACCTGGACGCACTATGTGCCCGTTTGGACAACGGAGCGTTCGCCACATGAGCAAGCGCAACTGACCAGACGTCCCAGCTGGAAGCCTTGCTACTGCATGTCCTCCTACGGCGCGGACTATAGAAGAAGACGCGATAGCAAGCATCAACGCAGAGGCGTAGTCAAGGGGGGCGTAGTACATATTGATGGCAAGCTAGAGCAACCCTTTTCCTAGACTATTCCATAGCAGAGATGTAAAGTGAATCGACTGAAATTCAATTATTGAATTTAGAGATTTTTCGCAAGCTAAATTTGAGTTAAGCTCAAAGTGCGATACTTTTTTTTTAAATTCAACTAGAAATTTTATTTTGAATTCATTCACCCGATTTAATTTAAACGAGAAATGCACGCTGTTTCCAAAATCTCTAAATTCAAGATGAATTAATTTCCAAAATGATTTAAGTCTTTTACATCTCTGTTGCAATTGTTTTGAATTTTTTGTTGAAAAATAAAGCATCTAGTTAGCCTAAGCACAATGTGACTAGCCCAAAGTTAACTTCTAAGATTTGTATTTATTATTGTATTTCGAATTTTCAACAATGGATGAGGATTATGCCCAACGAAAAGTTCGAAAACAATATTACAGCTGCTTGAACTATTCAAAAACTCATGTAATGGTAAGTTTCGGGCAAATCTTTTTGGCATATTAGTAACACACATTGCAGGAGTCAACGCTACGCAGTCACCATGATGGGCAGCGCTACAAACCCGCCACGCGAGGCACTTGCTCACGCCATATGCAGGCCAAGACTCAAGATAAAAATTGCGCTGCCAAGCGTGCGCAGCCCAAGCCGCCGCCGATTGCGTACTCCAAGTATAAGATGCGCCATACTGCAGTGCAGCCATCTCGCCAGTCCATGGAGCGAGCAACACGTGCAGAGCTCAGATGTGCATATCGCGCTCACGATCGTCGCTCGCCCAGTCCGCCGCTGAAGCAACGCGTGCACTACTCGGACTACAAGCACAAGCAGGAAGTCAGTCCACGTATTCCACGTGTTGCTGCTGGTTGCTCGCATACACGCAAGGAGGCGAATGCGCCGCCCTCGCCTTGGGCTTTGGGCCAAGCGCCCAGGCAAACGACGGATCCCAAGGCAGCTGGCGATGTAATTGACTGTGTGCTGTATCGAAATAAAAACTTTGGCAAGGAACAGAACAGTGATGGGCTCTTGGACGATCCAATGGAACATGATATGACGTATAGAATCAATCGCTTTAAGCATATGAAGAGTCCTTCCTTGGAGTCGGCGCGTGAGCGTTGCCGTAAGATGAATGAACACTTTGCGGCCAAGTATGCCAAAAAGGATTTGCTCATCACAGACACGGAGTCCATGAACTCGAAGAAAACAGCGCGCTCCATTAAAACTGTGATCAGCACTAGAAATGTGGATGCATTGCGCGGCATGGTGCGCTCTCAGGTGCAATTGCAGGAGATTCTACATCGCTCCATAGATCGTGCTAATGAGCTGAAGGATAAACTTGACAAAAAGCCATGCACCAAGGTGGATTTACCCTCATTAGGGCTATCGGAAATGTCAGCGTGCTACTCAACAACGCGCTCCAAGAAGCAACCAGTGGCCAAGCACTCTGATATGGGCAAACCGCAGACAGTGGCTTCATGTGGCACCATATCGATAGCCAATGATTCCTTATTACATGGCAAGCCGGAAGCCAACGGCAGTCATTTCTCTTTTAGCGTCGAGGATGTGGTGAACAGCAGAGTCATCACGCCCATGATACGGCGCATACAGCGCATGTATTTGAATAATCTGCAAGAGGAAATGGCTTTAATGGAGGAGCTCGAGCGTGTACCCAGTCTGGTGAGCGAGGTGTACAAGAGTGCCGACCAGCAGGGGCTGCTAATGGAGAAGTAGTTATTGTATTTTATTTTTTAATGTTTGGTTTATTATATTTTGTATGCCACAGTGCGACACCAACATAAAGAAACAAAAACACTTGATCGATTTCATTTGTTATCACTTGGGGAAATAAAATAAACTGCGGAATGAAATTGTACTGAACTTGATTTCGGTTGGCGCGAACTCTTAAACGATAGCTAACGAACAACGTGGCAACGCCAATTGGAACTAATTTTAACGATGTGGTGGCACGATAACAAGTAAATGCTAGTATCGCTAGTATCGAAATGTAACGAGTCGTCTAGCACGCCCGCCAAGTATCGGCAGCCTATTTTGATTTTATTTTTATTGATTTTTCGCTGCGAATGCCAATACAAGGTGTAACTGGCTGCACTCACTATTTATTAACAACTATAGGCATTTGGTAGCTATAAAATGAGTGGTAAGTTAATAAAGTTTTTTCATTTTATGCGTTTGCTGGCCAAGCTACTTTGTCGGCTTGAGCGTGGCTGCTGGCTTTTGTATTTATTTGTCTGCTGTGCAGCAATGTGAAGCCAAAGCCACCCCCAACTCCGAGCTAAACGCAACTACCCTTGACACCTTGTACAGACGATGACTTCATCATTGTTTACAATTTATCCGCAGGCGACGAAAGCTACAACGAAAAACAGACGCTTAACCTGTCCAAGCAGCAGCTGAAGAAGGTGCCAAAGCAGGACGATGCGCAAAACATACGCAAGTTGATACTCGATGAGAATGAGCTGCAAAAGATAGACAACATTGACTCGTATTTTAAAATTGAAACGGTGCCAAAGACCACTTTACATAATCATATCAACTTAAATAATTAATCAACGTTACGTTATTGCAGCTGTCGCTGAGCAAAAACCAATTGCTACGCATGTATGGCGTCTGTCGTTTGCACTGTCTGCGTGAGCTGAATCTCTCCTTCAATGGCATACTCTCCATTGAGGGTCTGAAGGAATGCGTGCATCTGCGCGTGCTCAATCTGGAGAGCAACAACATCAAAACCATTGAGCATCTCAATACGAATGTCAATCTGGAGTACTTGAATCTGTCGGAGAACAGCATAGGCAGCATATCGGACATGTCCTATCTGGAAAAACTGCGTGAGCTTAATCTGCATGGCAATCGTCTAACGCATCTGCGCCAATGCGATAAGTACTTGCCTACATCACTGGAAACGCTAACTTTGGCCAAGAACAACATAACAGACTTGAATGAAATTTGCACACTATCGCATCTAAGCAATCTGGTGAGCCTTTCCATAAGCGAGAATCCATGTGTGGCCATGACGCTGGGACCAAATAGCACAGAGTAAGTGAAGCTTAGTTTGCGTAGCAAACTTTATTAACTAAAAGTGTTTGCTTTGCAGTGGCTTTGACTATCGTCCCTTTGTGCTAAACTGGTGCATGAAGCTCAAGTCTATAGATGGCTATGCCGTAGATCCCATTGAGAGCTTGAAGGCAGAGTGGCTGTACAGTCAAGGACGTGGTCGACAATATCGTGTAGGTGATCAAGCTGCTCTGGCCAAATACTTGAGCTCAACCTGTCCGCTAGTGGGCAAAGCGCTAGAGAATGAAAACCATCGCAAGCTGCGTTTAATATTAAGCAAGGCGCAACATCATCAGCGGCAGCTGCAAGAGGAGATTATGGACAATAGCAACAGCTCCACCAGCACCTCGCCCTCCTCACATCGCAAAAAACCTGCAAGCCGCATACAATCGCCACGCTGTAAGCTCAAAGCAGCAACTATTGTTTGTTTAATATTAACCTATTATTGTAGTTTCGCGTCTTAGCGGTCGGCAGGGCTCGCCCGAGTCCATGGTGAACAGCTATCATGGCAATAGCAGCAACAACAGCATCTGCAGCGACAATGGCAGCGTTAATCATGCGCTGCAGATGAGCACTTCGCTAATAGAGAACATAAAAAACGATGGCGATGGCTACTCGCTGGCCAGCATCTCCGGCATGTCGAGCAGCGTTACCACCAAAACTTACAACTCCACAGAATCTACGCCACGCAATATAACGCCAAATCCTTACAACGGTAAGAGCACAAATCTCAATTCGCAACTCAACTCATAGATTACATTTTAGAGCAAGCATACATGGGTCAAACGCCTACAGGTGGTCCGCTGGCTGCTGCCTCCAAGATGGTGCCTGTACCGGAGACACTAATGAGTCCGGATGTCTGTCCGTCGGCTGTGGCGCAGCGTGTGACAGTCACGGCGCTGAGCTCGCAGCTGCATAAAAGCAAAGGCAATAAAAACAAAGGTAGCCAAGCAATTCTGAGAGACGCTTTACTTTTCACATAGAACTAAATTTTGTAAGTTTATTAAATTCTTATGTATATTTTATCAGACAACAAAATGAATTTGCCGCGTGTGCGCAGCCCACAGCTGAGACGCATGCAAAGCCCCAGCAGCAGTCCACGCAAAGTGGGCAGACAACAACAACAACAGCAGCAGCAGCAGCAGCAACAACAACAAGCGGAGCAGCAGCCACAACAACAACTGATGAACAGCTCTGTGATGCAGTGCAGCACTACAGATGCAGCAGAGTTCAGCACAGATGACGATGGCGAGCAGATCAATTTAGAGAAATTGAAAACTATACGCAAAATGGCAGCGCAGCGCACACAGCAGCAACAACAGCAGCAGCAACAGCAGACAAATAATCTTAACTGTGCGGATCGCTTGATTGAGCATGTTACCGAATCCTCAGCAGTCACTATACAAAAGATGTGGCGTGGCTATCATACGCGCAAGAAAACCAAAGATATTGCCGAGAAGCTACAAAAGCAACGCACGCACGAATATATAGAGTAAGTGCCAATGCAATTTTCTCATACAGTTGAGTTTAAACGCTTTGTTTTTGCAGCAAACTCAACAAGGACATGATACTGACCAAGGCGCAGCTGCAGAACGAGCGCAAGATACAACAGCTGCAGATGCAGGCCATCAATGCGCTATGGAAAAAGGTTTCCACCATGCAGGTGGACGTCAGAGCGGGCGGCGAGCATTGCACCAATACGCTACAGAATTGCAGCACAACTGCTGAGGATGCTAGCAGCAGCAGCTCAGCTGCGCCACAAGTTTGCTTGGATCATAACTCGGCTGCTGTGGTTAACGATTTGGCCAAACGCTGCACTTTGCTTACGGATCAGGTGCAGCAGCTGCAGAGCAGCATTGGCACCATTGTCAACTGTCTGACTATGGTCTGCAATTTACCGCAGGATGCGCTTAAGAAGCATGTCAGTAACACTGAGACCGATGATCTGGACTATAGCAGCTTTGAGCCACGCGACAGCAGCTCCACGCAAACGGATTTGATTGCTGTGCATACGCCACAGCTGGAGGATTTAAGCAATTTTCCGTTTACAAAACCCAGGCCCTCGACACTAGCGCTGGAGTCCAATCACGACGGTTTGGCTGTGCCCACGGCTACCATGGCATGTGAGACTGAAGCTGCTGAGGATTCGATGCAGAATGTGGAGATCTGTGACGAAAGCGCACAGTAAACTAAACTAAATGCTTTAACGCTTAGGATTCCGTAGGCTTTGTAGCTTTTGCAAGCAATTTTAGTTGAACGCAGCAGCAGCAGCAACAATTCAATGTAGTTTAGTTACTTTTTCAGTTTAATTTATGGACTTATGTAGTAAAGACACGATTTTTGTTGAACAACTTTTTGAGTGGAAAATACGTTAAAAATATACAAAGCTTAACAATTTTGTAATGCACAAACAAATGCGTTTGTACTGTCAGTCTTCCGCGCTACTTTCCTCTGTCTCTGAATCCTCAGATTCCTCCTCTTGCTGCTGCGGTCGATTGGTATTGGGCGTCAATGAATCATCAGAGTCGGAGTCGCTTTGCTCGCTCTGCTCTGTTTTCTTGGCGAATTGCTGTGGCCAAACGCCTGCTTTTGTATATTCTTTGATATGCTCTGGCGTTAGTATCTTGCATATTTCCGCTTTTACCTTGTCGCCCTCCTCTATGGGCTCCACCAGTATGAAATCTCCACGCTTTACCCAAACATTCTTGCGAAACTTGTTGGGCATGGAAACTGCAAGCAAAGCGGCTTATTAACAATTTATAACTAGTTAGTGCTTTAGTTATAGCTACCCAGAAAGTTATCCGCCTCTGTGGCAGACTCCACCTCGTGTAAATTATTGCCTCTGCTACTTATAACGCGCACAATTTGTTGCTGCTCTGTTGGTAACGCGTAGTCGTCCTCCATCATTTCCTTGAGCACGTGTTTACGGCGTGTTGTGTTTGGATGCGACATTATCAATTATAATTTTGCTAAATATTTTTAATTTCAACAAATCTATTTATTTACGTTTTGAAAGATATCATCGATACTTCGATACGAATGGCATCGCAGTGGCCGCGTTGCCAACTCTTGCAACTGCCATATGTTTCGATATACGCGCAAAAATGCGCAACGCAAAAAAGAATCGCTATCGATATTGTTTAAAATAAACGTTCAGAAAGTTGTTGTAAATTTCGTGTTACAAATTACAAATAAATTAATTACAGACTATAATGGCTATTTTTGTTGTAATTATCGTGCCGCGCTTAGCAGAAATCTTGAATTCATGAAATTACAGCCGCTGTGTTAATCGTAAAAAAGATCGCGCGTTCGCTTTAATTCAGTGTAATGTAAAGTTTTATTGCTAAGCTTAAAGCACAAAATACATCTAATTTGGACTAACAACTAGTTTTTGCTGCGTCGCAGCAGCATGCGCTCCTTGAGCGAAATCCGATTGGGTTGCACATTGGCAGGAACACTGCGACGTGCTGTCACCTGGGCTTGAGCCTTCTTTGACTTTTTCAATCTGCAATGTGTAAGAGGGGTGAGTGGAGATGCACAGCTGTTTGGCAATTAATTATAAGCTTACAATTCATTAAGCAAATTGGAAATTTCCTTTTTCCAAATATCTTTGAAATCGTTGGTAAAATTAGTCCAGTAGCCAAAGAACTGATCGGGCGTGCACTGGGCCAAGGTCAGAGTGCAGCCTTTGGCTGAGAAATGATAGAAACGCATGGTTTCCAGAAAGAGATCACGGCACTCGTCCAGCAGCTGATGCAGCTTGGCTACGGAAGTGTCTGCGCTGGCAGTGAACTCCTCCATTTTGGACTTGAAGGGCTCCTGGTGTTCACTGGAAGCTCTAAGCACCACAGCTGTGGTTTGCTTGCAGGCTGAGGAGCAGAAGATGAAAATGGTCAAAAGGCTAATTGCAATTGCATTGTTGGCTTGTTGTGTTACCCATAAGCTTTTTGTTTAGCTCCTTGATCTGCAGCTGCACCTCATCAAAGTCCAGCTGGGCGGCACGCTCCACATCCGCGGGCTCTGGTATGGGAAAACGCATCTCTATGGGATGCACGCCCTCCTTGCGTCGCTGGGCAATGTAGGTGCGCACTATAAAGTGCAGCAACGTTGTTTGCGATTCCTTGGACTTGACATCCTTCAGCTTGCCCAGTATGTCCAGATTGAAGCCATCGGCCTGACCGCGCTGCCGATTGCCACCGTTCATATAGTTGCCCAGCGTTAATATAATCGAAAAGACCAGCTTGAGATCCTCGCTCTCCATCAGCTGTTGGGACAACTGCGTCACCGTCTCCAGCTTGCGAACCAGCAGCGTTAGCGCCTCCTCGAACTCGGCTTGGAAGACAATGCAGGAGATGCGTTCGCTGGCCATCGATATGAGCGCTATGTCGCGCAGGAACTGCTCCGGATGATCCAATGGCAGCTCGCCGCCATCGGCCTCCTTGATGCGCGCCAGCTCCTCGTCCGTGGCGCGTATCAAGCTGATCTGCTGCAGCGTCTCCAGGCTAATGACCGAGGTGTCGATCTGATAGATGGCATGCTCTATCTCGCTGGACGGCATATGCAGACTTCTGGAGAAGATGCCCACGTTGCGCGAGCGCTTGGCATCCAGCACCTTGATGGACTTGTCACGCTTTGCCCGCAGCTCCTTGGGCTTGGCCACAGGCGCAATGGCCTGGCGCGAGAAGAGCTCGGTGAACTCATCAATATTGTCCAGTGGCGTCTCATCAATCTCAGTCCATATCTCTTTAGTGGGCGCCGGCGTGGGCGTTGCTGGCGCCGTTAGCGCTGGCGTCTCCTCCGGCGAGCTGCCGCCATTGTCTGTGCTGTCCGTCGAGTTGGCCACCGAAGGCGGACGCGGCACTGGTGGCGCATTGGTAACAATGCGCGTCCAATAGAGCGGACGCATGGGCTTGGGCGGATTAACAGCGCTCTTGCGATGTGCTGCGAGCAAAAATGATTTAAGAGCAGGTTAGGATGTAAAGCTGGGGCTGCACTTACTGCTGGTGCGAAGGAACCAATTGCCGTCAGCGGGATCAGGCAGCGGCACAGGCAAGGGCGTGCCACTGGCCACTGGCGGCGGCGGCGGTGGCGGCAAATTAGTGGACATGCCAGGCGGAGCAGGCGGCACGGGTGGTGGCGGTGCAGGTGGTGCAGGCGGTGGCGGCGGCGTAGGAGCAGCCATTGCTGAAGGCGGTGGTGGTGGCGGCGGAGGCGGCGGCGGCGGTGCTCCCGGACAGAGTAGCGGCGCTTTAGGCAACGCACTTTCAGCTTGTGGAGTAGCTGCATCCGTTTGGCAGCTGGCATCAGCAAAGCTGCGACTCTCCGCCGGCTTGTTGTACTCATAGATGGTTGCCTCGCTGGCATTGATGAGCTCATTGAAGTTGACGCAGCGCTTGGACGGACGCCTGGGTGGCTCACCCACGCTGCTGAGCAGCTCATTGACCACAGCATGCACCTCGGCCAGCGTGGCGCAGTTAAGCAAACGCTTGCGCAGCATTTGTTGCAAGCTCTTTTGGCTATCGGCCACATCGCTCGTTCTGGCCACAGCCGGAGTGCTGGAGAAGGGCCAGGCGGCCACCTTGTCCAGCTTGCCAGGCGTAAGCGGCAGCGATGTTGTCGGCTGCTCCGTGTGTGTCCATTGGTACATCTCATAGGGCTGCGCATGAAAAAAAAAAAGAAAAAAGCAAAAGAATTGAAACTACTTTGGCCGCCATCAAGTTGGGTCTTGAGCTATGCTCGAGTGCATCCATTTGAGTTCGTCTCAAGTGGCAGCCAGTCAACTAACTCTTGGCTTGCTGCATTGTTAACTGTTTCGTTGCTTTGTTGCATTTAAATAAACTTTTAGTTTAAACAAATTCCGTTGAACTTGCAACTTGTAACAAATAAATGCTTTAAATTCCATGCAACATTTTCTTTTGAGTTCTCTGGGCAGCTTAATTCTGTTGGACAGTGTATAGTATGCATGCATAAGATTCTGAGAATTTGTAGCAAAGCAAGCAACAAGTTCCCTTCTCCTTCTCCCCTACTCATCTACTAAACCTTTTGAGCTCTACACGGAAGCCGTATGCATACTTTTCGCAGAAACTGTAAACTCTCTCTTTTATATAAAACAAAATAATTCTGATTTTCATTGCCACAGACACGCCCACGCAGCTGATTAGCTGGAACTACTACAATTGCCAGTTGGGGAGGCTTTTAAAGTTTTGACAAAAACATTTAAAAGCAATTTGTTTATAAACTGCCATTAGTCGTATATGTTATATTTAGCATACGTTTGTCAAATCGTTGAACTGACAAACTCAAAGTTTGCGAGACAAAAGAATAATAAACGCTAAACTTGCCACAAAGTAATAAAAACGCACAAAACTTTCAATGAGCAACAACAACAACAAAAACTAAGACTAAAGCTTTGGCATCCAAAGTTAAGCTAAGGAAATTTGATGTGCTCTGCTTCGCTGAAATTTGTGTTATCATAATCCAAGGAGCTCAAGTATCATCACATAGAAAATCACTTAACTATATGTTGTCTCGCTATTAGGGATTTGTGGCTAAGCGCTGCCGTCGTGGCTAAAACTTTTGGCCTAAACCAATTTGCTGCATAGTCGAGTCGAGTGCTTGATTATTTTGTTTGCTGCCTGCTGCTGCTGCTGCTGCTGCTTTGACTGTCTGGTAATGTCGTCCAGCCAATAACACTTAACGCTAACTGTAGCCTGAGCACCGCAACTTAACCAGCTTAATTGCTCGAGTCCGAGCAGCCACGAGCCACGAGCCAAATGGCCGTTGGTCAGAAATTTGTTTGCTTTGGCACAAAAGGAAACTATTATGTAGTCCATTAGGCAGGCCTCAGCCTCAGCCTCAGCCTTAGCTGAGAGGTCAAACAAACAACTAACACCAGTCCCTGCCCACGCCAAAGTTAACTTTGGTTTCATAATTTTGCATGCAAGTTAAAAAATATATATAGTATATAGTGTGGCAGCTGCAGCTGCAGCTTGAAGTTGACGGCAAAGTTTTAACAAGTTCTGACACTTGCAGCAGACTCTCTGCAGTTTGGGGGCATGCAGCTGACAAGCGGCCAGAACTGCATTTGCACTGCTCCAGCAATGGAATTGCTAATTTCCGGGCAGAACTTTGCGGCTCATTTTTCGCTCCCGAGTCCCACTTATCAATAGCTAATGACACTGCCAAGATGTGTACCAAACTAAGTTAGAGCGAGCGACGACTGGCTGGGCTGGCTGGCTGGCTGGCTATCTGGCATTCTATTTCCGTTAGCGCCGCGTCTGCTTCCGCTCGCTGACCAATTTCCCACACCCCCTGCACCCTGCGCATTAGAAAGTTCATTGAACTTACACTAAATCCGGCGGCTGCATCCTGCTGCTGCTCATTGCAGATCTGTTTGAGCACGCCCACGTATTTGAGATTATTGCAAAACTGCAGCGCCAATGAGTTGAGCAAATCCTGTCCAGCGCTCAGGCTGCTGCACTGCAGCGTCGATATTAACCATTTGATCAGCATTTGACCTGCAAAAGACAAAAGAGAGTGAGTGAGCAAAAACTTTGAGCACAGCTGCGCTCCCGTGTGAGGCTTCAACCCACATCCAGTGGGCCCAGGCACAATGATTTATGCGTATGTGTATACAAAAGTGAGAAAAAATAAGTCAAGCCTTGGGGGTGGGTGGGTTGGACATTAGGCATAAATAAATTTGCCGTTGTCCAACAAACTAAGCAAGCAAAACAAAGAAAACAAAAGTTGCCAACAATATTTATGTATATTGCTGTCAATAGCAACGAAGATTAGATACACTGCTTGACTGATGTTCAAGCGTAAGCTAAGACTGCCTGTATGTGTGTGTGTGTGTGTAAAAGTGTTAGTTGATAATTTCAATTGTTGTTAATAAAGTTGAGCTGGTTTATATGGGAAATAGAGCTAAGCAGTAACAATTTATGATTTGTTTGTATTCATTCATATTTAAAAATCCGAATATTATTTCATTCCGAATACAAATTTCATTATGAATTTCGAAATTACTAGATAATTTGTATTGCTATTATATATTATTATTTATATTTAAATTCACTTCTTTAAATTCAAATTTAAAATCATTTACGAATATTTATGATTTACTATCAATTTATTATCGCTTATGCAAATTGTGTTTAAAATTGTAATTTATGTATTTGCATTAATGTATTTAATTTGTATTTGATTTGTTCATTATATTTATTACTTTGTTTGATTTCAAATGTTACCCATTTGTTTATGAGCATATATTGCTGCTTGTTTTTTTTTAATAGAGCCATTTTTATACTTTTAATAATATATTTATCGATATTATTATATGTTATGGGCGGCTTTGTATTAAGGCTTATCCTTTTTTTTTTGTAATTTTCTTGTATTCCTATTCACTTGTATTTTAATAATTTATATTTTTTTTGCAGTCAGTGATATTTTTAGCACTTTGTATATTTTTTTGCGTATTAATTTTAATGCTTATTTTTATGCTTTTGAAATTGAACTAATCACTTTTTTTATTTCGTTTGCAGATAACTAATTACAGCCTTCATACACTTGCCAGGTAAGTCTTTCATATATTGCCCACTATATGTAATTCCCACTTGTCGTATGCGCAATCAGATTGCCTGGCAATACGTCATATGAACGTCTCGAGTATCTAACACATAGTCCCACTTGTTGTAGAGTGTGTGTGGCATTTGGTAAAATAAAACTTACGCTGGCTGTCAGCGCGTGTTGGAGCTCTGACGGGCGGCAGCTGTGGGTCAAGACGTAGACTCACAATATGCACACTGATGCTGTGGGGAGCAGGAGCACGAAGCTGTAGCTTGGAACGCAGACTCGGCGACGTCGCGACATCAGGTGCCGGCGTCGTCGTCGTCGTTTGCTGTGGTTTCAGTCGCCTGCAAGGGTCTGGGGCAAAGTCGATGTCGACTTCCGGCTGGTGCCACAAAATGTTGCGCTCGGGCACTCTAATTGGCACGTGATGCTCCGAGTCCGGATTGAGAGCGTGCCTGGCAAGCAGCGGGCACCAGACATTGCTCAGCGTGCTGGACGTGGACATGGCAGCACCGACGTTTACTAAAGCGCTCTGTTGACTGTTTTGTTAATTTCTGTGTCATGTTTTTCATTCGGCAATATTAAGTGTGTGTCGGCACTTATCAAAATTATCAACGCCTAGTGAGACATAATGTCAGCGTCGTCAACGCTAAGTTAGTTGATAACTTGCAAGCTCCTCTCTCCCAATATTCGCTCTCTCTCCCTTTCTTTGCGCCCTGACAAGGTCGCTGCGCTTATCAGTCGCTGCGCCAATTGATAAGCGTTCAAGTTTAGGGTCTCTTATTACTAATTTTAGTTATGATTGCGCCCAAATCTATGCTTTGATTTTGAACTTTCTACTTCAAGTGCGTCATGCGCTAATTTCGTAGGGCTGAGTCAGGTGGAGAAAAAGTGTCAACAAACAAATAATCTGGGCTAAGAACACTCATACGAATTCTTAAAAAAGTTCAAAGCTAATTAATATTTTTAATGGATAAGAGTTATCTTTAAATGTTTAATCAATTAGTTCGATTGGGAGCAAAGCTGAATCCAATGAATTCGGTATTGGGAGTTTTATAAAAGTATTAATAAATATTTATATTTAGAAAGCCGGAGATGGACATTTTTAAAAAGAGATAGAATTTGATATATACAATTCCGATGAAACAGCTTTGAAAATTAAGCCTTTGAAATAGGGAATCCATATTGAAAAGAAAATTAAACCAACCTTAAGAATAGTAAACGATTTAATTTGATTCAAAGCTTAATCTTATTTATTGAAAATATTTTATTGCATTTATTGCACCATTAAATCTAAGAAGAGCTCTAACAAATTGCTATAAAATAGTTAACGCTTTCCAGAAATGCTCTTAAATTCGATGAATTAATCGAAGTTTTTGAACAGCAAAATGCGCAAATTTAAAGTTTTTGATTCTAAAGTAAATCTTATGTGTTGATTTTACAGAAATATAAGCGCGGTTTATAATTTATAACTTTTAGCTTTAATTATTTGTTTCGCCCACATTTAATTACAAGCTATGCAACTTAAATTCAAAGCCTTTAAGCTTTGCAGCTGCCATAAATTTCAAGTCTGTTGGGCAATTCAGCTGCTACTTCTTTGCCAGGATCTCGAAGTCGTTGCAGTTTGACGCTGACAATTGGTGTAGCCAAACAATGAACATTAGCGTCATGCAATCAAAGCTGATAAGAGGTCGAGCCATTGATAGTGAATGAAGGCTTGTCTCTTGGCATGTGGGTGGCCAGTCACTGGTGGGTGGTGACTGGGTGCTCATATAACTGCCAACTTAGCAGCGCTGGCAACTTTTAATGAAACTGCGCGAACGGTGGCTAACAAATTTGCATAACTGCTACGTTGCTTGACGAGCTGCGAGCGAGTGCGTGCGGTGTGTTGAAAAGTGAGAGGGGGTTGGGGTAGGGGGTAAGCCGTGGAAGTTGCACGCATGCATGCGTTGCATTCATCAGACGTCGACGCGGGCAGCCCAACACTTTCGCCAAACAGCCAGCCAGACAACAAGCGACGACGAAAATGAAACGTTGCCCAGAAACCACAAAGCACAACAGCAACGGCAACAAAAAGTGGAGGCGCCACCGTAGCTGCTGTTGCACCAAAATATTGTTTCATTACGCGTTGCACAAACATTGTTGGCTGCGGATGAGCAGGGTGGCCTCGTGTCTGGAGCTGGGGCTGGGGTTGGGGTTGGGGCTGAGGCATGGTCTGGTGCTGGGGGAGTTGGCCTCTGGTCTCTCGAGCGATGAGAACGTGACGTTGCCGGGCATATAAATCAGATTTTGGGGCAACGTTGGGCAACGCCTGATGAAATGTCGCGACAAAAAGCTTCTACAGCGGCTGCGGGTAAGCCACGAGGAAGAATTGATGGCCACTTCAGACAATGACAACCACAGGCGGCTACTGCTGCAAACTGCAAAGCTGCCAAGTTAGCAAATTGCGTGCTCGACCAGAGCCAGAGCAGCCCCCAACTGCTGCAAGGCGCGTGGCTGGTGCGGATTTCAGTTGCAGCAGCGGCAGCGGCAGCTTCTGTTGTTTGCCCAGCGAGGCGTTAAAATGTTTGTTTGCATTAATTTGCAGCAGACGTTGATGCTACCACTCGATGATGCCGACAGCAACGAGCTCACCAATTAGCCTCCCGCTGTGCCAATAGCCTAGCCCCAGCAGCTATGCATGTGTGTTTGTGTGTGTGTGTGTGTCTGTGTGTGTGTGTGTGGGCGTGACAAAAGGCGAAAAACTGCGCCTATTTGCGCGCCACAAATTTTCGGCGGCGCTTAGACACAAAGTTTTCCACAAACGCGCGCGCTCTGCTCAGCGCTCGTTAAAGCATTTTCGCCAGCAAATAGTTGCGCACACTAAAATGTTTCTAACTCACAAGTCTTGGCCACATTTTTGTGGCAACACATCTTTAAGCAATTGCTCGCGCTTAAATTGAGCGCCCAATCTAATCAACATTTGGATTAAGCACTCAGCTCGAGGGCAACAACATGCTAAGCATGTTTTTTGGCTCTAAGCCGCAGGGGCGTAAACATTTTATGCTAAATTTACATAGCTGTCATGTCAAAGAGAAATTTTTATGTTCTATCAATGCTTGCACTTGATATGAAGTTCATATTAATGTAATAAATATATAAGACTAGGGAAATAGGTTTGGAGCCAGCAGCAGCACACAGAAGCCCCAGACTTCAAATATAACTTGAGTTTTTAAAATATATTACAATAAAACATTTTTTAAAAATTTCAAAAAATGTTTTAGAACAAAATGTATATAGAGCAAATAATTTTAAATAAGCTATGCAACCGATCATTCAACTTATAAGCTTTGAAATATTAATTAAGTTTAAATATTTGAATTAATCTAAAAGTACAGCTTGAGTTTTTTAAAAAGAGAGCGAAATTCTAGACTAATTTAATATGAAAAATACGCAGAAATATTAAAATGATTTAAGTTATTGTTTTACATTTTTTTCTCAATTAAAAAAGTTTTTAAGATAAAATATTAATGGAATTAACTTTTGATACAATTCTACAAATATAGCCCAAAATTTTCTCACATTTTTAATAGTTGGTAAATGCTAAAACATTCATTAAATTCAATGTAATATAAAATTATTAGTTGGTTAAGTTTCATAACTTTCTCAATTGGTTAAACAAAACAACAATAACCTTTTGTAAAGTTGCTTAAAATTAATAAATATTAAAATCAGCTAACGAGGGTTGAACTTGAAGCGCTTCTTGGCTACTTTTAGAGAGAATGTCAACTGATTTCTTTGCTGCTTGACTGAGTCGAGCGAGGCATTGAGGGGGCTTCAAACTAATTGTTAACTTTTGGGCAAACAAGAAACGCAATCAAACGTGTCGCAAATTTGCCGAGCTCAACGGAAAATGTGGTGGGCAAACAGCGAGAAAAAGAGGGAGGCGCACAAAATTCGTTGGTTCTATGTATTTAAACCAGGTTAGATTTAATCCAGCCAACATTGGCTGGCTGCGCTTGACTTGAGAGAGCATACAGCAAAAAAAAAAAAAGAAAGAAAGAAAAAATAACAGTCAGACTGACTGACAGACAGACAGACAGACAGACTTACCTTCAAACTTTTCATATGCAGCGAAGCTTAACTTTTCCGGTACAAAAGATGAGCCGCGACGCAGGCCCGAGCCAGCACCAATTGAAGCTGAAGTTGAAGCTAACGACGACTGCTGCTGCTGCTGCTCTGCCAGCATGGCTAGGGCAGTTGTTGTAGGCGTGGCTGTTAGCGTCGCTTCACGTTCCTCGACAGTGGCCGGCGACTGCGCTGCCGACGCCGACGACGCTGATCTATCGACTGAGAAGCTGGCCACCTTCTTGAGCACATTGCTCGACAGCAACGGATTTGTGGGTGTACTAAAGCCAGGCGGCGGTGGCAGCAGTGAATCCTCCATGCACAGCTGCTGCTCCTCCCCGCCGCCGCCACCATCAGCAGCAGCAGCAGCATTGTCAGTTGCCGTCGTTGGCGTCGCTGTTGTTTGAGACTGCACAGGTGTTTGAGATGATTTAAACGAAATTATAACAGTTGATTGCGTTTCCAGCGATGACGACGGCGTTCCTACGACTGCTGCTGATGCTGATGCTGTAGCTAAAACGAAATGGAAATGGATGACGAGGCCGCATTAGTAGCACAAATTTGTAGAGCGCCGCACACTGCAAAGGCAAACAAAGGCAGCCAGCCAAGCAGCCAGCTAGGCTAGCAGCTACTACTACGTTGTGATTAAAAGCTTACGATGCAAGCATATAGGCTGCTTTAAATAGACTTTAAGTAAATAATACACTTGCGCAAAAAAATTGAACAACATTTAGTTGTAAAATCAATGGCAAGTAAGCTTGGATTGGGATTGTTGCATTTGCCAATTGAATGCAATTGGATTAGCTATTTAGACTTGTTCTAAGAAATTTATGAATTTCATTCTCTAAACAATTAAGCATATTACAAAATGTAACAACATTTAGTTATAAAATGACAGGTAAGCAATTTAGTGTAAGGGAATTATTGAATTCAATAGGATACTTGTTCTAAGAAATTTATGAATTTCTAGGAATTGTCATTGCTATACTGTATAATTAATCATTTAAACAATTAAACATATAATCAATACCCAAGCTAGAGATTGCAATTTACAGAATGCTTTGCATGCTGATTTGCCTTTTCATTTTTCATTGCAATTTAATTAGGTTCAGAATATCATTTACACTTGTTGATAATTATGAATTCCATTGCTTGCTTTAAAATTGTTGTAATCAAATATTTGAGAGAATTTATCATAATAAAGACTGCAAAACAGAATAAATTGCTGGATAGATAACAAACCAATATGGAACCCGCCTTTAAGCAAGTTAAGACTTGACCATATGAGTGTAGCCAATTTCGCAGTTTCTGCATTGGAATCTAGTTTGAGTGTGATCAGCATTTAGCCTTGTTAGACGATTATTAATTTTAACAAATTGGCATTGCATTTATATTGCTATAAAAATATTCATAAAATCTAAGCCGCTCCTTTTTATGCATCTACTATATTTATATTAATATTTTTATTCCAACTTGGCTTTTAAGCAAGGCTAACGCAACTTGCTTTAGTTTAGTTTAGCTTTGAAATTTGCTTACTTTGAGCATGTGAACAATTAATTATAAAATCAATACCAAGCTATCGAAATCTAATTACATGAAGTACAGTAGACTTAGACTTGACTTGTGCTATAATTATTTAAAGCAATTTACATTACTTTTGTATTGATATTATCAACCAATTTACATTACTTTTGTATTGATAAACATTCATCTTAGCTATGCATCTTCCGCTTATATTTATTATATACTGAATACTGCTG
Organism: Drosophila busckii; assembly: GCF_011750605.1. Classification (NCBI taxonomy): domain Eukaryota; kingdom Metazoa; phylum Arthropoda; class Insecta; order Diptera; family Drosophilidae; genus Drosophila; species Drosophila busckii. The sequence continues at coordinate 1,361,035 of NC_046604.1, forward strand.
CACTGGCTTTAACTTTGTCTAAGCGTAAGCTTTATACTCCAGCAAACTTTAGTTCAGCTGAGAATTGTGATCCTTTGACATATTTAAAGCAAGCAATTCGTTCTGTTGCTCTTTCATGCACTTGATTTGTTGCAGTGTAGTGTATAAAGCATATATTGCGTGCTATAGCCTGGCGCAGTTATTACTTGCAAATATTTCTCTGAGGAGCTTTGCTCAATTTATTTGCTTGCTTGGCTTGTGCTTTGCTTTGCTTAGTGCGCGCGCCATTTGCTTGGCCTGGTAGCCAATTTGGAGTCCATTGCCTGGCGGGGTGTCCTGAGCACACCCGGCGGAGCGCTTATCGCGGCCATCATCATTGACTGCGTGCCCAAGTGACTGCCCACCCCCCCTTTCGACTCCCATGTGCAGCATTCTATACAACATGATTTAATTAAAATTTAAACTTTGTATTTCTTTTTTTTGCGCCACAGCCGAACAATGGGGAATCGAACTGCGCCTGAAGGACCGCCGAGTTTCCGGCCGACATTTTGTAAACAATAAAGACGTGTTTGCAATTTTTAAGTTTTTTACAAATGTTACGAAGCTATAAAAAACGCAGTCCAGGCATGTGCGCGCGCCCCTTTGTTTGTTAGCTTAGCGCTGGACCCGCAATTAGCCATGATTAGGGGGCAGGCAGAGGCAGAGCCAAAGTGGGCCAGCGGGAATTGTTTGTTGTTAATATTATTTTAGTCAGGCAATTATATATTTAAAATATCATGTGCACGAGCGCGAGCCTTTGCATAAAATGTGCCAATAATTATGTACTTAAAGTTGGCGCACCCAACCATTTAATACACTTGACAGGGTATCGCAGCAAACATCAAAAAAACAATGCAAATCACAAACACATACACCAAAACATAACAGCCGTCGACGCGTCGTTTTTCTGCTGTACAGTGTGTTCGAATTATTAAGCATCAAGCACAAAATAAACATAAACAATGATTGCTTAAAATCTATAATTACAAATAATATAAATATATATAAATTATTAAAGCACTTTAGTGCATCAAGTATAATATAAAATGTTCTATAAGCTTATTTTAATGACTTTATCTTCAGATCTTCCATTAGGATTTCTACATTATATATTCGTTTTTTTCGATTGCGGGGGAGGGGGGGAGGAAATTAAAAAACAAATTAAAAAAAAGCGTTTCGGGATAATATATAATATAAATACAATATATATATACTACTAGCTCTTATAGTTGCTCGAGAAACAGTTCTCAAACATTCAGAACAGGAACAGACCGGACAGACGACAGACCGGAACCAGACGGAAATAGGTATACCTCCGACTCAGCTCGCTCGAGCTGATCAAGCAATATCAACATATCCTTTACTGGGTCTGCCACGCCTCCTTCTCCTGAAACTACAAATTTAGTTGATGGACACTGCCATTTTTTATAACAAAATGTCAAAGTGTATAAACATTTTTTGTCATAAATAAATAATTATATCATAAACATTTGATTTTGTGCGTTTTTTATTGTTTTAGGCAACACAATCAAGATGGCGGCTAATTAAAAATTGGCATCCCAAATTATGAGTAGGCTAAAAAGCTATAATTCTTAAACTTTAAATGCCAAGAGTCTTGGTACACATTAAAGCGAGCTGCATATGTTCTTTTTAACTCCAAGCACAAATCAAATTATGTGCGCCTGTGTGATGGGGAAATTGAATTTTGCATTGGCGGCGTGCACAGTTTGACAAGCACTTGTTCGATTCGCCATGTTTACCTTTGAAATTGGCACAAGCCAGCAACAACAAAAAGGGACAAGGCTTTTAGTTTTCTTTGCATTTTCTTTTTTTTTTTTTTTTTGGACACAGCGTTACACATGGCTCAAGTGCTGGCGCCGAAAAAAAAAATAAGCGTAAACAAGCAGCCAAAGCAGGCTCGAGATTGAGTTTGTGTGTGTGTGTGTCGCCTTTCGTTTATTTGTCGTCGTCGTCGTCGTTGTGCTCCAAGTGGGAATTTAAATAATTCCTAAAATTCGACAGTGCTGACTGGACTGACCCTCGCCCCCTTTTCCCACGCCTGTCGTAATTCTAATGCGTTTGTAATGGCAAATGCCGCCCCAAACCCGCGCTCGCAATTTTAAACTCGCTTGTAGCATGCGAAATGAGCAAACAAATGGCTTGGGCTGCTTACTCACCTCCTCCTGCTCCTGCTCCAGTTATTGTTGTTGACTCTGCTATGGCCATTGGCATGGGCGTTGTTTGACTAACAGCCGCACTGAAACGCGACGATAGATTCTGCAGCTCCACCTTCTTGGCCTTCGATATGTTGAACAGCTCGCCAGCATTGCCATTGAGTGGGGAATCAACGCGTCCAGCAGCAGCACCCACTGGAGTGGGAGATTCCATTGCTGCTGTGCCCGAGCTGCCCAACACTTGGGCCAGCTTCTTGCCCAGCTGCAAAGCCATTCGCTCGTCCGGCGAGCTCTCGGGCGTTATTAGCAAACTAACTGCGGCCTCCTGTGCTGGCTCCAGCTCGGGCTGCGTCTGCTGCTGCTGCTGCACTCGATCATTGGCTATGCTGAGGTAGGTGGTGCTGCTAAGACTGAGGCAGGCAATCTTATCAGCGCGACAGCGACGTTGCAGCTCCAGCAGTTCTCGATTGTTCAGTTCTGTTAATAGAAATAAAAGAGTTTAATACAATGGAATTTGTACATCGATAACTTTAGAAAGACTGTAATCCAATAAGAAGTTTCTATGCTGTAATTTCAATTCCGCTTGAAACGAAATTGGCGCAGCTTTCGCTTACTTTGTCTTATGAGCGACTTTAATACGCTCTATATAAATTCTGTTGTTCCCAAATTAAATTTGTTAAACACTTGCTGCAAATAATTTCATATTAGATTACTTCTTGCTGAAACAAGATCGTACATTTGATCGTAACATGTGCGCGATATTTTATGATTAATGCTTGGGCTGCGCATGCTTTAGTTACCAAAGAGGGAATCGGAATCGTTGCTCGTTGAGGAGGAGATGGAGAGGGAATGAAGGCGTCGCTGTTGCTGCGTCAGTGTGGAATTCGAGTTGGAATTAGAGTTAGAAGCGTAACAGTAATCATCGCTAGCGCAGTTTTGGAACTCGGTGGAGTCAGTGTAGTCCAGGCTAACAACGTCATCTGGTTAAGCGAAGCGCAGACAGAGCGAAAAAGAGAGAGAGATAGATAGAAAGATGAGCTAATGTGTGCTCAAGAGCTTTAAATTGAAAACGAGCCATGCCGAAAGAAATAAAAAGTAATAAAAGAAAGAAACCGAAATTGAAATGTTGATTGATTTATGGCTGTTGTCTCATTCAGCAAAAGACGCGACATGTGTAAATTATAATTAAAGAATAAAAAGTAAATAAAAACAAAGCGTCACTGGAAAGCGGCATGCAAAAGAGAGAGAGAGAGAACGAAAGAGAGCGAGCGAACGCGCTCACTGGAATATTTCGAACCACAACAACAAAGTGTAAACTGAAAACTGTGGCGCAAAATTATGAAAACCCCCATATGGAAAATGAACTCATAGCATAAAGGTTAGACACTATGACAAATGACGAGGTGAAAAGCGTAGTGCGAGAAAAACCAAACAAAAAACCAAAATAAAGCAAACAACAACAACAAAAAGAACAACAGCGGAAAGAGCAACAAAGCGAAAAGCTTCAAACTGGTTTGGTTATGGGTCACAACAGCTCTAGCGACTGTTTAAAGGGAGTTTTGAGGAACGTAAAGCAATTGCTTGTGGCTTGTTTTCTTCACTTATTTTTATTATGTTTATTATTTATTTAAGTTAATACTTCAGCAGTTTAATATGTCTCGCAGCAAATTGAGAGCGACAAACAATAAACAAAAAGGAGACGAAACGTTGAGAAGCGTAAGAATTATTTTTGAGCACCTGTTTTGTTTATTTGCTGTAAGTCTTTTGGAGTCTAGCACTTGCACTATTTGTTAATAACTTTAGTGAACTAAACACAACTTTTCACTGGCACACACACAACATTTTCCAATTAGCCGACTGCGCTGCGTTCCCAAAGCGATCTGCGCGACACCGAGTACAAAGTGTTACTAACAACAACAAGAGCAACTGGTTTCCGACCAAACAGTGCTGACAGCCAAAAGGCTAAAAAAAAAGCTAATATAAACTTCAATACACTAATCCACAAACCTCATAGTCTATATTTTATTCTACTTTAGCATATACATTAAATTAAACTTCTTCCAAAGTGTGCATAGCTCTGCTAAATTCAGCAGAATAATTTGCAGTAAAACTAAATTAAAATAAACTAAGTTAAATTTAGCACTAAAATAATACTTTGCTAGATTTCTGTACTCCAAAATTTATAAGCCAAGTAGTTGGCTAGATCAAAAAGCGGCTAAAATGTGCAGCACCGTTTCTTTCCAATTGAGTCGCGCTCGCTCTTTTTCTTTCCACGCTCGCTAACCCTCTCTTGGGCTTAGCAACCCAGCGGCACACAGCTCGACTACACATGCAACTAAATATACCTTACAAATAATGCATATAAAATATTAAAGCTAAGCTTATATCTTTTTCGCAAGCTATCAAAGTTATATACCATTTTATATATTATAAACGCAGTCAAGCTAGCGTATAATTAAAAAAAATGTTAAGCTAGCGCCATCTGTTGTATGCGCAGCGTACTAATTTAAAAAAAAAGTAGCATGCTTTTAAGCTATGAGCTGTATGCCTAAAAGTAAGCAAACAAAATTAAAAAATAGCGCAGGCAATTTTGCAATATGCAGCAAACTTGCGTATTGTATGAGGCTAACTAATAAATGCTGCAAAAGTAATAAGCAAACAAACAGTTGAACACACTACGTATACGCAATGTGCGTTCTATGCTGAAATTGAATATCACAGCGTACAACAAATTATGGCAGCATAATAAAATAAATTGTAGACAACATTAAACAGTTGTTAAAACTATGTGTGTGTGTGTGTGTGGTAGAGATGAAGCTATTTGCCGCTTTTTTTGTAGTGTTAGAAGTTTACAACTTTCTATAAAAATGTACAAGCAGAACTATTAAAACTAATTGCCATAAATATTAGCGGCCTGCCACGTGCCCAGCAAAACTTTTTCCAACTATGTTGAACAAGTGCGCTGGCATGGCTCTCACTGTTTGTATGTGTGTGTGTGTGTTAACGGTGTATAGCTGGGTGTGTGTGGGTGTGCGGCAGTCGCTTAATTGAGCACGTTGACGGTTGTCGGTTGTTGGTTGTTGGTTGTTGACTGCTTTTGCAACTAAATCCAAAAGTAAAACTGAGCAACAGCAGCGACCCAGCAGTCCACCCAACTCTCAACATTCGTTTGCCAACAGACATGGAACGTCAACGCCACCGCCAGCGCCAGCGCCATTGCCATGGCATCTTTTTATATATTTTTTATTTGGCGGCCGTTGAGTTTTGCTTACGCTTGTGCATGAATTATGAATTTTATGCATTGAAAGCGGCTCAAAAAAGTCTGAACTTTTTAGTGAGAAACAAAACAAACAAAAATATAAATTTATACAGCAGCAGCGGCAGCAGCAGCAGCAGTATGAATTGCTCTGTTCTCTGAACTGCTGCCAGGGGTGTCTATTGCTATGTGCTGCTGCTGAAAAGGGAATTTTTGATAGAAGCGAAGCGCCTTGGCACGTTTAGAATTTTTCGTTGATTTGATTTTGGACTTGCAGTGCGCGAGCCTTTGAAACGCCCCAAACCCAACCCAAACAATCGAGCAGTGCACACAGTGGCAGCCAGAATTAAACGGCTTGGCTGCTGCTTTGTAAAAGCAACAGCGTCAAAATGATTGCAGTCAAATTTTAAGCGCAGCCAGAGTCCATTAGCTGCAGCAAGTTGTGCGCAGCTTAGCGCTTAAAAAATTCGTATATTTTAATTTTAGCTATGCGCGTCTTTAGTTTTTTTTTTTGGCTGCTTATACAAGTCAAACCATTTTTTAATAGACAGCGCAGCGTTCTTTATTTTTTGAAGTGGGTCGCTGCTGTATGTGTGTGCGTGTGTGTGTGAATTATGTTTGTATGCGTGTGCTGCTCGCTTTGAACTGCAGGCAGCCATATTTTATATTTTGTTTTGATTTTTTTACGTTTTTTTAAAGCAGCTTCTTAAAGATTTCACATGAATAACTAATATCTATAAATTTTTGATTTCACTTTGCCAATGCTGAACGAAACGTAACGTAACTAAGTAAAGATCTTATATTTTTTTTCTGCCAGCCAAAATGCCAATAACTTACGAGTGGTGCTGGCTGCCAACAGACGGCAGCGTCTATTGGAGTGAGTATTAGTGTTATATAAGCCAGCAGGCAATAATAATAACAACAACAACATTAATAATGCCAGCGCAAAAGTAAAGCTTGGCAAATTCTAAAAGTCAAGCGCAGGCAGCAGCACTGAAAATTTCATAAAACTTTAGGCAAAAGTTGTTGTGTTTTCGTTTATATATATTGCGTTTTTTTTTTTTGAGCAAAAACTTGGCTAGAAATTGTTGTTTAAACTACGCTTAAATTGCAAAAAGTCGTAGCAAGTTAAGACAAAGTAAAGCCAGAGCGAGAGCGAGAGCGAGCAGCAAACTAAGGCCAATTGCATAGTTGCTAGAGCGGCGCTTAAAAATCGAACAATGCAGGCGAAGAGCAAAGAGAAGAAATCAAAACAAAGCAAAAATAGTTGCTATTATTGAGAGCAAGGTAAAAGTTTAAAGTCAAGGTCAGCACGACTCGCAGAGTACCTGTAAAAATCAAAATGAAATCATACGCAATGTAGTACAAGCTTAAAAATTAAAGCTCATAAAGGAAATGAGACTTAAATCTAAAAATAAAATTGAAGCATAAAAATGTGTCATGAAATGTTCAAATCAAACGTAAGTAACAGGGATTAAAAAGAAAGTCACAGAATGCTGACAAACTGAATTTGATGCAGCAGCAGCAGCAGCATCGAAAAAACAAAAAGCAAAGAAGTGAGTGAGAGCGAACTCAAAATTGACTTACGAAAATCCATTTGTTCTGTGCTAGCATTCAATTGTCCATGCTCCACTTCCGGTGCGCTCCATTCTATTATTGGTGACGTTGGCGTTGAACTGGGCGCCGCCTGCAGGAAAACATCCCTAACGCGCTTCTGGCTCACCAGCCGGCTGAAAACTCGCGCTCGACTGGACCGACGCTCGCCTTGGCCCGACGTCGCTGCTCCATGCGCATTCCCAGCAGTTGCCAGTCGTATCAGACTGCCGCCCATTGATGCGGACTTTTGAAGTGCCGCGCTGGGCGCAGCGGCAGCGGCGCGATTCTGGTTCTGTGCATTGCCCATGTCGATGTCGATGTCTATGTGGATGGTGGCCAAGAGTTGAAGACTTTCTTGCGGTATGAATAGCTGTGTGTGAGTGTGTGGTAAAAAACAAGTTTACAAAAATCAATTAAAAAACTTTTCAATCAGGCGCATTGTTTGTGGGTTGAGAGTTTGGGTTTTCTATTTTGATTCCTCGTCATTTTGTTTTTCTCTTTTCTTTTAATTTTCCTGACTGCACAAAACTTTTGCCAAAATGTTGCAAAAATATGAAATGAATTAAGCTTTGCTCGCAGGTAGCAGCAGCAGCAGCAGCAGCAGCTGAAATGAGAATTTGTTGACTACGGGTTGACAAAAGTTGCTGCCTTTAGTTGTTTGATTTCTATGGGTCTCTTCAAATTTGTACTTAGTTTAGCGAGGGGGAGAGTGGGCTGCTCTCCCATTGTGTCTCAATAGCATTTGCCAGAGGCCACAACAGTTGCTGCAGTAGTTTGCATTACGATTTTTATAACCAAACTTTTTGCCACTCGCAACAAGCTGCAAATTGAACTTTTACTTTTACATTTGTGCGCAACATTTCATTCGAGCAACAAAAAAAATAAAATCGAATTGATAGAAATTTTAAGCTGCCATATTTCTTTAATAAATATGCTAAGCTTGAAGCTCATGAAATACAAATTCGTAGAAAACTCAGCATAGTTAACTGTATTGTAAATTTTGAGACTGACTTTGAGCTTTACTTGAGTGCATCGAATTGCTTCAGAGTTGTGAGGCGGCTTTTTAGGCTAATCAAGAACTTACAAAGCTTTGCACATTTTTAATTTGACTAAATTATCAAAGCGCTGCCATAGAAATCTTTAGAGACTAAAGCCTGTAAGTTTGCTAACTAAATCGTAGCAGCTGCAGCATATTTTAAGACTAAAAGTTGCTCAGATTTACCAAAAATAGTTTATGCTATTTATTTATTTACATAGCTGTAGCTTCAACTTAACTTAAAATTAAACTCTTGCGTCTAAGCGAGAAATTTGTATTTGCTTAAACTAGCTCAAAGTTGATTTTGTTGTCTTGAAATTCTTTGCTGCTTGTTCTACAGTCTCAGAACTTGCTGTGCCACATAAAGTTTAAATAATAATTTCTTTTTTTAGCTCGCCTGGCTATTTGTTTACCTTATGCTTATCACTAATTGATAAACTCGATTGAACCCCCAACTTTTTATTTTATCATTCATTATGTGCTCAACAATCTTTAGCAATTTTACAAAAATGTTTACATATTTTTTTTGGGCATTTTAATTGACAAAAAAAATATTTCAAAATGCGCGCTCTCATCGCTCGTTTAAGCTCGTAGCTCACGGCGCCTACATAAATCACAATAAACACAAATTAGCAACAATTTTTTTCAGCTGTTGTTGTTTTTATTATGCAGGCGCAGCAGCGACTAATTGAAATAATTTTTTGGGGCTGGGCGCACAAAATAAATGAAGAAGAGGCGCGCTAGCGATTTTGGTTAGGGCTAAAATTAATTGTTGGCAATAAATTTGTTGTTGGTTGTCCTGGACACGAATTTTACGGTTGCCGCCCACCACGTGACTCATGCAGCGTGCGCTGCATTAATGAGCAGAGTAAATCCGTTTTCAATTATGAGCTAAAAGACGAGACGCTGTAGTGCTAAAGGGGCTGGGGGCTGGGGGCTGTGGGCTGGGGGGCGTGGGCAAACATAATGACGCAAGCATTTGCGGCTTAATTGTGTCAAAAGCGCAATTTTGTGCAATTTGGTGTAAACGAAAGTAAAAGTGAAACTAAAGAGAACGCACACACGCACACACACACACATACAAACCTGAGTCGCACTTCCGCTGCAATTTATACAAATCTGTTATGCTCGTAGCTTGGAGCACACAGCTGCTTTTTTTCTATTATTTCTATTTTATTTTTCGTGCTTTTGTGCTAATGCGCCAAGTTCGTGACAGCCTCAATTTCCGCTCTCACACTCTTGCGCTTTCTCTCTCTCTCTCTCACTGAGAGCTTTGTTCACTGCACTTTTGCCATCAATAATGACCGCACGATTAGTCGATTTCCTGGCTGGCCAACACTTTGCGTTTACGTTTTCTCATCATCGTCACTTGTTTAATTGTTAAATAATTGAGGCAACATATTGCAAAATTTGCAACAAACTATGCACAAGTGTCAGCTGCAGTTGCCACACTAGTAAACAAAACGAAACGAATGCGCGCACAGCGACGAAGCTCGAGGCTCTCGCTGCGAACAGCTGTGCTCAGGCGGCTCCTGTCCTAGGACAACAAGCAACAGCAAACGAACGAGCGAGCGAGCGAACGAGCGCACAGGCAACGGGAAAAATCGATGGCATACTGACGACGATGTGAGCGCAACCCGAAAAACCAAAACATGCACCGGGGCCAGAGAGTGCCGTGCCCATTGCCGATAACAGCTGAGCATTTGCCTTTTGGATTACTTTTGAGCAGCCTAGGCGACTGTTGCTATGCGCTACGCTTAACCTAAATCTGAAGGCACACTTGGCGTTAAGCTAGTTTTTTTTAGCTTTTTTTATACACTTTGAAATTTTTGTAAATGGAAAAGCTTATTATGTATTTAAAACGGAGAAAAAGGCGTAACAGACCCCACAAAGTATATATATTCTTGACCAGCTAGACAAGCTGATTCGATATAGCCATGTCCGTCTGTATGAGCGCGTGTTTCTCAGCAACTATAAGAGCTAGAGCAACCAAACTAGGTATATAGGTGCTCCTATATCAGAACCAGAACGCTCTTATTTTATTTTGGTTTATTTCCTACCCCCTTCCCCCACAATATTAAGCAATTAAAAAATATTTAAAAATTTGAAATAAATACGCTTTGTCATGTTTTAGACGGATGTCGAAAAATTTAAAACGATCAGATAAATAACTTAGGAATTATTTACACTCTAATTTTCAATATAGACAGCGGTTGTGCGATTTGTATATAAAAGTTGGTTGCCCACTTGCCTTTAGCTAAATTTTATAACTTGCTTGCAGCGCATTCATAAAGTTCGCCTAGCCCTAACTCTAACGCTCATTAGCATTTAAAGCTTTTACTTTGTTTGGGGTTAAAGCATTCGAGCGTTTAAAAGTGACTCACAGCCACAATCAGTGCTGCTCGCTATTTTATGCCATATACATATGTAAGCTCTACACACACTTATCTGCCCAGCTGAGCTTATATAGGGGCTGTAAAAGCTGCAACAACATTTCAAATGCAAATAGGCGCGAGCATAAAAAAACAAAATACCATTTACTCATTGCTTGAGTGGCGATAAAATGTTTAACACAAGTGGCTTACCCTTCGCTCTTTATCACACGTACACTCTCTCTCTCTCTCTCTCTTATTCGCTCTGCGATTGCGAATTTGCTATTGTTGTTCACATTTATAATACCCTAATAATTGATCAAAGGTTATTTTCTTATATTATTGAAATTCTTTATACTAAACAAATAGTTGATACTTTATTCATATTAGGGCTATGCCATATTTTCGATATAAAAAAAAAAATAAATAAAAATTAATAAAAAAAAAATTAAAAACCGCTTAGTTTCTCTAATATAATCAAAGTTTACTTTTCTTCTATTTGGCAAATGCAATATTTTCAATATCGAAAACAACTCTTCATTATATACTTATTATATTTAGTATTTATCATATTTTCGATATCGAAAAGCAAAAACTTCACCAAATAGCGCTTAGTTTGCTCTAATAGTTAATCAAGATGTTACTTTATTTTTAATTTCAGATATGCAATATTTTTGATATCGAAAACAACTCTTCATTTACATTATTTATATTTAGAATTTGACATATTTTCGATATCGAAAAGCATAAATTCAGCAAAAAGCGCTTACTCTAATAGCTGATCAAATGTTACTTTATTTCGAAATCGAAAATTGCTTTGAAGCTTCTGCGAATTTAATTCGAATTTCGTTAGCGTATTTGGTGTGCGCTGTGCTCTCAGCAATTTCACTTTTGTGGTTTTATGTTTGTTCAATTGATAAACAAGTACGAAATAAGTAATAAACTGAAAGAGTCTCGAAGCTTGTATGCGCTTACATAAAGAGTGTGCCCAACTTGTTAAGTAGACCCTAATAGATTAGCTCATCAATATAGCAAGCAGACTTTTAACTGGGGCTGGCTGCTTAAGCTGTGATCATTATTGGGCTATCAACAATAGTTAACAAATCGTTAATAAAAATATGCACTTGTTATTTTCGCACATAAGCAACAAATTGTTGTTGGTTGTTGGGTTAGGGGTCACATCTGTGCAATGAGCGCTGACGCATTTGTTCGGCTGACTGATAGCCTGAACCTTGATCTGCCAATCACAACTGAATTGTGTGGGGATTTTTGTGCTGCATTGCTGGCTGAGCGCATGTGGACGTAGCACGCTGCTGTCTCATCTAAAGCGCGACACGCAATAAGCGTTTGTCAAGCGGCAAGTGTTTTAATTAGCTCGAGCTAGAGATTTACATTTAATTGACTAATGCAACATCAATGCTAATCCGCAAAACTTGAGCCCGTTACGCAAGTCATTTAATTAATTTGTGTGCAGCTTGAGGCAGCAACAGCAGCAGCAACAGCAGCAGCAGCTATACCCTAAGGGAAAGCATTTTGACACATTGTTTGACAAATTGCATGGCGTCCCGACGCAATGACGATAAACTTGCAGTCAAGTAACAAAATCATCAAAGCTAAACTTAATGGCAACGACAAGGCCAACAGCAGCAGCAGCAGCGCAAAGTTTAATGCCAACAGGCAACTAAAGCTGCTCAGTAGAACATACAAACGCACAGGTGCAACATACAAGCAGCTAAAACAATAAGTGCGATTATTTAGCCAGTGCACAACGCATTGCTGTTGCTCTAACCAGCAGCAACATTAACGCGCTGCTTGCAACATGTTACCAAAGTCTGCACAAATTTGTTGTGCTTTACTTGCAGCGTATATGAACCAACAATGTTGCACAAGCAAGTCAACGTTATTTCTATGTTGTTGCTGCTGTTGCTGTTGCTGCTGCTGCTGTGCTTGAGGGCTCTATGCTGCTGTCGCTGTAGCTGTTGCTGTTGCTGACAACAACGCGAAAGCGAAGCCATTGACTGCCACGCGGCGTATGAGAAACGAGGCAAACACAACAATAGCAAGAACAACATTCAAGAAATATAGCCAAACAGCTGGCGCTCGCTCTCGCTATGGGACGCGCTGACGTGCTGGTCCCGCTTCCTTCCGTTTGCTCCTTTTTAGCTACCTAGGACTAGCTCGCAGCTCAGCTCATGGCGCGCTTATGTACAATGACAAAGTCAGTTATGGTCAATAAAATGCAATGTGCAAAACGACAATGACAACAACAGCAGCAGCAGCAACAACAACAAAAACGGCAACGCCAAACAGCCAACAGATGGCGCTTGTAAGCGCAATGCGCATTGCTCGACAGTCAGTGTGCTCTTTAAGGATGTGAGTTACTTAGCGAACTATCGCTGAGCGATTTAGCTCCCAGTTGAGCAGTGTTGGGCTCTAACGTACGAGTTAAAGTAACTTGCACGTTTGCTAGGATCAATTTTATAAAAATCGCTGCATTTATTGATAAGCTATAGCTTTCTTTTTACTTTCGTATTAGCGGTAAGTTCCTTAGGCACTTTACGATATTCAAATGAACATTGCTCATCGTTCTGCCTCCTATTTAGCTTCCTAGCTTTACTTTTGTTTTCATCGTATAAGGTACCATAGTTAAGCTTCTACTGCTTAATTTTAAGACTTTACTTCTGCGTCTTTTAATACTAATTTTTAGATAAATCATTATATATAGACATCTTGTTATATTTAGAAATTAAAGTGGTCTAAATATTTCTCTTGTAGCAGTTACGCAGTTGATTCTTAACAAACATAGATTAATATATATAATAAACAGTTTATGTTGGCTTTATATTAATCTTCAATTTGTGCAGCGCTTAGAGAAAAGAAAATAGATTCGTAAATTCCAGAAATGTTGCCTTTTGCTAATTAAACTCTAATGATATTCTAGGCTATAGCCTTGGCTTAAAAATTATTGAAAAATTATGAACTTAAGCAAAAAGTTATTGCTGCTGATTAATAGTATACATTTTCTATATGTAATCTAGAATTCTTTTTATTTTTCAATCTAGTATGGACCTCTAAAGCTTAATGCCAATCCGAGGAATAAAAATTCTGAAGTAGGAAGTACATAGATGATTTTTTTTTTTAGCTACCTGAAACTTCACGCTGCCATCTCTAGGATTCTATCGACTGCCGACCCTTAGGGTTTCTACACAACACCACGGTGTATGGACTCGAGTGGCTGCGGACATGAGCTGTGCGTGTGTGTGTGTCCGTGTGTGTGTCTGACTATCCACGCGGTTAATATCGTTAAAACAAACAACGGAGCAGTTGATGCGAGCTGAACGCGCTCCAGAGATTTGTCCAGCTGATGGCCGGTGTGATGCGACGCGTCGTGATGCTTAGAGCGATTAAAAGTGGGCGTGGTGCGTATGGCAATTTTATGTTATGTTGGCGTGAATTTTCGCACTTGACTTAACAGCGAAATTGTTTTAAATTATAACTGTGGTCGCTGCTTTTGTTGTTGCCACATCTGCCAGCAACAGCAGCAGCAGCGAATTTGGAGCACCTCAACCAAATTATCTAGTCACATGAATTGTAATTTAAATGCATGTGCCAAATATTTGGCATAATTTTTGATGATAGCAAAAAAAAAATAACCACACTGCAGCTTTTTTATATGGAAAATTAATTAAAATGTGCAGCGCTTGCAAATCAATGGCGTTGAGCATTTGCTTTGTTGTTGTTTGCATCACTTTTGCTCGAAAGTATTCACACCAGTGGCCGTGGCCGTGGCCGCCACAGAGCAGAGAGTGCTCGCCGATTGACAGTGCTGCAACTTTAATTGCTTTGGTGGTTTGGGCCAAATTAGATTCTGTGGTTGTGTCGCGAGCAGCGAACACGGCGCGGCGCCATGTCCTGGCAGTTGGCAAATCTTAAAATCGTTTTACATGCACAGACGTCCCATCAATTATTTGCTGTCATTGGCAACAGCGATCTAAACAACTAAATGCACTTTAAGCTGCACATTATAACAAATGCTAAGCTGCTAGCCCAATTAATATGGGCCTAGGCCTAGGTGTTGGTCCAACAGTTCACTAAACTGCTCACGCTCAGTTCACTGTCTCTAGCCTTGCGGGCACATAATTAGGCGCGTCTTTGGGCTTACAGCTTGGCAGGCAATTTCAAGAAAAAGAAAATGATAAGTAGTCGTAAAGTAGGCAACAAACAATTGCCAGACACTGTGCCTGCCTGCCTGTGTCTTCAATGTAATTAGAGAGCATTTGGATTAGGATTAGGCTTACTGCCCCTGACTCGTGCAACAATAAAAACCTGAAAGCCAACTAAGCCGCCGCAGCTACAAATAGTCGCAAGTCATCCGGCAAGTTGGCTATTTCTCAACAACAACCAATTTGCAGTTATTAAAAAATAAACAATTGACACGGCCTAATAGCGCCAAGCACTTGCCCTCGAGCTTTACAGGTGGCCTACAACAACGAGAGTCAGACCAGAGTTCAGAATCAGACCCGAAAGCCAAACCAGCGCCTAAGCAATGGCCCAATCAATGCTGCGGCTAGACGAAAACAAATTATGAGGGTAAAAGATTGCCCGCAATTTTCAAATACTTCCTGTTTATATACATGACATTGTTTATCTGATACCGGGTCTATTATTTGCTCTCTGCATTGACTTTGATTCCAAATATGCAAACAATTCGCAAAATTTTAATGCATAGACTACTTCTAAGCATGAAATCGTCTTAATTTTAGTAAGTTCTAAAACATTATTTGGGAATAGTTACATTACGTTAAAAATATTTAAAATTGCTTCAATGCCTTAAAGTTTCGTATTTGCATGTTGAGTTTTGTGTGACACTTTGATATAATAAACGAAGGCAACTCAGTTTGCAATTTACTTTCAGTAATAAGCAATAAGTAAGCAAAAAGCTAAAGCTAATGATCAAAATCTTATTGAACTGTATAATAATAATCTATAATTTTGGGCAGCAGCTAAAGTAAGTTAATGCATAGCATGACTTTATTAAAAAAATATATTTGCATATTTTATTGAAAAGAATTCAAATACAGCTGACTTCATGAATTGTTGGGAATGAAGATTTAATTAAATCATAATATAGTTTATATAAATAAATGGGTAGCTTTTTTCATATAAAAATGAAATATCGTAATTTTCTCTTGAGTTGTATATTGAGGGAAATTTATAAAAACTCGTACTTATAAAACTTATTATATAAATATACTTAGTAAATTCAAAACTATCAAAATATAGTATTAAAAAAAAAACTTCTATACTTATAAATTCAATAACTCTCAAAATATAGTAAAATATATAGTAGATATCTGTTTGAAGGCTTGGGGCAGAGCCAAGTTAAATTACTTTATTTATTATATTAAGATCAGCTTCAACCACCCACATAAAGAAAAAGATACAAATACGTTTGAAACTCATATAAAAGAGAGGGCAGTTAGAAACGTTTCTGCTAGTATTATAGCTTAGGGTATCAGAAAATAAATAGACCCAATTCAGGTCTGGTTAGCTTTAATATTCAATTGTAAAAAAAAGTAAAATTACATATTGTAGTAGGTAATATTAAGTTAAAAAAGTTAAAATACATCGCTTAGTAATACAATCAGAGGCCTCTGTGTTGATAACAGAGTAAAGTTTGTTTATTATTTATAAATGCTTACGAACAATGATGAGGGTCTAAATTGTATAGAACTGCTCAAAATAAATATAAAAAAATGAAAATAATAATCATTAATATTAAAACAAATATATTATAATGTTTAAACTCTTATCAGAATAAGATCTAATAATATCTTATATCTAATATAAGAACGAATTTTGATAATAACTTTTTTCTCACTTTACTTAGGCTTTGAGCATAAATCTTGCACTCGCAGCAGCTGATGACAAATGTTTCAATTTCGTCTGGCAGGCTAATTTAGCGGCACTTTCACCTTTCTCTGCTGCTTTTGCGTTAGCGCACACTACTACAATGTTTATGTGCGCTATATAAATGTGGGGCTGCTGCTATTTGCAATTGCTAATAGACATTTTGCGCACGCACTTAACAAGGCACTTGTATCTATGCATAATAAATTTATTTCTTACATTTTGTTTGCTGGCGGTATTTTTGTGTAAATTTATGATGGCCACACTGCTGAATGACACACAGTCAGACAGAGAAAAGAAATGCCAGCTGGCTTGAGAGTACGTTGGGGGGTCTGGGGTCTAACAGGCTGCAAAATGTTGAAGCAATAAAAATAATTGCAAATTTCGAAATTTAAGTGTAGGCGTGTGGCTGCGTTTAAAGCACGTGTAGCGTCTGCACTAACAGTGCCACACCCACTGGGCTGAGCAGTGGGCGGTGGCAGTGCACAAACAATGGCCAACGAGGCGAATGCTCAACGTGCTGTAAAATCAGCGCTTCGCGGTTTTTTTTCTCTGTAGCGCTGTGCGCCATTTTTTTGTCGTTGCTGTGTGTGTGTGTGTGTGTGTGTGTTTATGTCTGCGTGTGGTTTACAATCTGTTTCGCAACTCACGTAAAATATAAGGTAATTTGTGGAAATTTGATGTTTATCGTAAATTGTTTTTTATTTGCGCAATGTCACCATTTGCGGTTTGCCAGCAGCGCAGACACACACACACACGCACACACACACAGTTAAAAAGCGTGTGAGCGAGCTAGTGTGAGTTGAGTAAGAGAGACAGCAGCAATCAGCAGCAGCTCAGTTTGTGCAGCGCCATTTTTTTAATTGTAGAGCAAAAAAAAAAGAAAACAATTGCAACATTTTTCAATTTACCTGCATGTCTGGCACAGCTTCTGTGTTGTTGTTGCTGCTTGTTGCACGCATTGTTGGTATATCATTTGTTGTTGTTGCTGTTGTTGTTGTTACTGATGTCAGTTTGTTGGCCACAAACTTGAAGAGCGCTTTATGAAAATGCCTAAGTGCCAAATAGGTAACAACCATCAGCCAAATTGCCAGCACTTCCTTGAAAAATTGCGAATCCTTGTCTTGCATTTTGTTTATTGTTTCTCTTACACTTGATTGTTCTATGACGACATCTTCATATATAAAAAACAAACTATAAAAAGTTGAAAATATATAAATGCTCTGACTGCCAGCGCCTACAATGATTGAAATAAAAACGCACGCACTCGCATAATTTGTATTTATTTTGTATATTTTTGCGTAAGATATTTTTAATACGTTATTACATATAGTATTCATTACATGCTAAGTTTACAGCAATAAAAATTCAGTAAAATGCTTGCAGCGCTCTTGGAGCAGCGACCAACACATACGCATACACACACATAGAGAGAGAGCTAAGTGCTTGTATTTAATTTTAAATGTAAAGTACTGGAAATGAAATAACAAACGCTCGACTCGACTAACTGTTCTTTGGACATTCAACTATAACTAATGCATATTGTTTATAACTTACTGCTAAACTTCTGGACTATTTTGATTAATTGGCTTAAGTGTAGACAGAGTTAGATATAACCTATATATGCATGTATTGACTTTAATAAACACACACACATGTGTGTGCATATTTGTTAGCTATATATCGTTTGCTGCTTGGCTATGTACATAAATTAATGCAATTTGCATTTTATTTTTATCGATATTAATATATACATTGGGGCTGCTTAAAATTATTCATTAACTTTAAATGTATGTGGGAATATTTCATGTGTATGCGCCTATATGCTTGCATTAATATTTTAAAATACTGTTTTTTTTTTCCTTATTTTTTGCTTGTTTATTTAATAAAATGCACTAATTTATTTGTTTATTTTATGTATTTCGTTTTACAGCTAAGTCAATAAATTTAAGTTTATTTCTTTATTTCACTTTAGCCCATCAACTCATCAACTGGCAACCAAAATTTGCAATGCAAATGCAAATATATATTCAACTCATGTGTGTGCTGGCATTAATTGACATAGCATAAATCTTGAAAAAATAAAAACAAATTTCTGCAAAAACAAACAACAGACATTCGCTTACACTTAAGTTATATCTGCATGAAATTTGTAGCTTCAATTTTATTTTATTATTTCAATTTTCATAATTGAGACAAGCCGCTAGGCTTAAATTTAACTAAACTAAAAGCAAGTGTTGCTTAATCTAAAATAACATTTGGCAATTCTTTTTTAGCTAAGCTTGAATTTCTATAGAATTATAATTGAAATTTGTGCATTTGATTTTGTTAACGAGCTCGTGCTGTGTCTGTTGACCACATTAATTTGCAAATTTACGCAATTTAATTTGCCAAACTGCCTCAATTGTAATTTGTAATTAAAATTTTCGTGATTATAAGCGACGACAATGCAACAATTGAAATTAGCAGCGCAATTAGTAGTTGATCATTTTCAGCTTGCTAACAACAAAAAAAAAAAAGAAGTGCAAACCCAACCGAAAAAACAACAAAAGCTAATGAGCAAGCTTTTCAGTTTGCTGTTGTTGTTGTCAATGCAATTAAAACGCCATTTTGTGTTCATGTGTCCCTGTGTGTGTGTGGCTACAATAACTGTTTATTTGATTTTAGTACAATTTTGAATATTGGCCAGCCGCAGCAACAAAAGTTCCACCTATTTTCAGTGTAGAGTACGCAGGTGATGGCTTTTGGCTTTTTGAATTTGCACAATGATTTAACCAGAATATTATGGTTATTTGTATTTTGTCGCCATTGAATATGCACAAAATTGAGCAGCCTCAATTTTTGGCCACATTTTATTATTTATTAAATGTGGATTAACTTTTAGTGAGTTTGCGCGCAGTTAAATAAAAGATTAGCGCACACCAACCAACTAACAGTATTGGAAATTGAATTTAAGCATGCAGTTAAAATATTAAAAGTACTCAGCATAGCTATAGAGCTGTCTACTTATTTATATGCTTAGTAACTAGTATAGACTATAGTTATATATATGCGTATCGTACAGTTGAAGTTTAGACTTAGAGCTTTGTTCTTTGGTATTTTTTTTGGTATATAAACTGTTTCGCTGCTGTTTTGGTCGAAATATGTTTTGTGTGTCAGCTTAAATTAATTGTTTGTATATATTAATTTAAATTAAATGCCATTTCATTCGAAATGTTCAATTTTTTGCACATATGCTCAACTTACTTTTATGTTAATGCCAAAACGTGTTTGTTTCATATTTTTGCATGCGTTTAACTGGCCATTAGTTTAATTTGCTAAATCCTGTATTATGTCCGCTGCAATGACAAGAGAATGGAAAAAATAAACTTCAATATTATTTAGTGTCAGTTTAATAATAAATCATGTAGATTGCTCAATTTAAATTAATTAAAAACTACATTAAACTAGGTGGGTATTAATTTGACGCATGTGCTACAAAATGGGGTCGCCACTTTGTAGCAAATACTTAACTAAAATGTATATAAAGCTTTCAATGCGCTGCCGCTCTAAATGCATTTGCGTTCAATCTGCATGCCACACATTCAATATATATAACGAAATATCTATCTGTATTATGTGACAAAAGCAGCGCAACATAATCAACACTCAGGTGAGTGCGAAAAACTCAATTCAAATGCCACAACACTCAGCGCGCTGGCTGAGCTGCAATCCTATGGAATATGTGAGTATTTGAAAAGTCAACACTTGTCAAGTTTTGTCTGCTAGACTTGCAGTTGAGGTTTATGCGCGTACTAAATGCGCGAAAGTGAAAAAATGTGCTTAGCATAAAATTTAAACATTTTTGTGTATACGTGTATATATTTTGTTGCATATGTGTGCAATTTTTATAGCTACAGCTATTGACAAGCTTTAAGTTCATGCTACGCATAAACCGCAGCATAAAAGTATGCTATATTTTTTTTAGTGTGCTTGGGCTGTCGTCGCTGATTTCGCAGCGCTGAACACTTTTGCACTTTGCGCGAGTGCACGCTGACAATTGCAACTTTTGCATAAATACATTTTCTGCATTTACCACACACACGTGCTGCACACTTGAAAGCGTCGTGCCACACACACTTGTGTATTTGAAGTGGCAGCGCAAATCGTTGCCTGCGGTGGCACAATGAAAAATACTTTAGCGCACGCATTGAAAATTCATCAGCAAAGCAAAGTAAAGCGTTCAGTTTGCTCTGCTCTATGTCTAGCTGGTACGCTTAAATGAAATATATATAAATTAAGTACAGCTGAAGCGCAGTCCAAACAATAGCAGACATGCTCGTTTGAGTTTCATTAGCTAATAAACATTTTATGCGAGCGCTTAACGTTCCGTTCCGTTTGGTCAGTCAACTGGCAATTTGCTAAATTGTTTGAAAGGCTGCACATAAACATAAACTGCAAGCTTCGCGGCATAATTAACAAGCTGCCTGGCGCGCACTAAAGTTAGTTAAATTACCTGCGCTTTCATTTAATACAAAATTGAACTAAAGCTTGCAATAGCAATTTTCGCTGTAGTGCAAATATTATTTAGTACATTATTTAGGCAGTTGAACTTCATCGCTTTATTACTATTTATAGCAGCGAATTATTTTGTTGCCAAGGCTTCGACGCTGCTGTTAGCTCATAAAACATGTGCTAGCCCGCAGGTATTTTGTTGGCTGCCTGCCGTTGGGCTCTATAACAATTTTCTGCACCTTTACACGCTCGTTCGCTGTGTCTCTCTCTCTCTCTCACTCTCCCTCATGCTGTCTCGTATTTATGCCTATGAATATTTCACTTAATTGAAGCGCATTCATTACAAGCTGCCGCGTTACGTTGCCGCCTGCCACACGGCCAAGCGCTTGCCACACTTTTGGCGTTGTAATTAAAATAAATTTATTACGCAAAGTGTTTTGCCAAAAAATTTGTCGAAACTTGTTTGGCCCCTCCATAAATAATTCACAAGTGTAGCCAGTCTAAATGTAAACAAGTGTATGTGTGTGTGTGTGTGTGCTATTATGCTTAATGATCTGTCGTATAAGCTTAACAATGTGGCTTGTTCGCTTTTTTGTTGTTATTGCCGGACATTTTGTTGCATTTTTATGTTATGCTTAATACGCTTTATCATAAACAGGTCTACAGCAAAAGTCATAGCTTGGCCATGAGTAATAAAATGAAATGCATAAGAGTTATTTAGTGTCTCATAAGCTTCAAAATGCATAACACAAGCATTTTTTTTGGCTTAATTAGTTTTCAAAGCTTACAACTAGCATCAAAATTAGTTAACAGCAATGAATTTTATATCATAACTTGCTCAAAAATGATTCGATTCTTGAATGTTTTAGAATTGTATTGTTTAATCTTATATTATTTAATATTATATTTTTATATAATTATAAATAATCTTATATTTATTGTTTTAATCTTGTAATGCTGCTAAAAACAAAGTTGCATCATTACATTTGGGATTTCAGAATGTCGCATAGAAATCAAAGCTACAAAAAAATCTTAACATATGCAAATTTTAATGCAGATCTATTCTCTTGCTAACGAAATCAGTGGGCTAACTTACAGACTTTAAAAAGTTGAAAATTTCAATGAAAATTACTTATTTATTTACTTATTTTGTTGGCTTAATATTTGCTTAGGCATTTAAATTGCTATATCTACATGAATTGAATTGAATCATTTGAATCGATTTTTTTCTAAGCGAGCTAGAGCTGCTCAAAGTTTCCAATTGCATAACAATTGACGCGATTGTTTGCTTAAGTCTGTGCCGCGCCTACGCTTATAGACAAATATCTGCTTTAAATGCTTGGCACACCTTGTTGCCTTGTTATTTAATCAAACATTGAAAATTGATAGCTTTAAATTGCAGCACGAAATGAAGCTGTGCTGCAATTTGTGGAATGCGCTCAAACAACTGCCAATAGAGACGCTAAATGTTTGGCATTTTCAACTGATTGTGCTGTCTCTGCTTTCGTTCTACCCTCAAATGCTGCCGCTGCTGCTGCTGCTGCTGCTGCTACGGCCGCAAATGTGGCAATTGAATTGCACAGATCGGCAAACTCAAAAGCATTGCATACTTTGCAGCGCCAATAGAGAGAACGCGCACAAAATATTTTTGCAGGCAGCGCCAACGTCAAAAGCGGCGCATCGACTAACAATTTCTACACTTAAAGCTTGCAGCTTTGTCTGTGTGCTCCACTTGAAATTCAAGATGTTGCTCCTTAGTATTGTAGTTGTTGCCTGCTTGTTTATTGTTGCCGCTGGAATGCTAAAAGCATAAGCGCAGCAAAGCGAACAGCAAACAAAATGAAAAAAGATAAATAATACAATAGAAACTACAAGGTGCAGTAAAATTGCAGCAGCGCAGGGTATGCACAACTAGTGAATGGCTATGGAATAAAATAAATTTAATAAATTACATTGCAAACTAATTAAATGCGTGCTCTAAGTTACTTATGCTTATACTTATTAAAGCAATCATAAGTCAGCTTTGGCTGACACACACACAACTGCCCACTATTTCTTTTGCTAGCCTTTGAGTGCGCTCTTTGCTTTTGCTTTTGCTTGCAGCAGCCAAGAAGTTAACGGGCATATTTTGCTTTGGCCTGTTTGTTTGTTGCTTGTTTGGTTGGTCTGTTGGCTATTTTTGTTGCTCTTTTTTGTGGCCAGAAATGCGGCACAGGCTGTGGCCACTGCAGTTGCTGCTGCTGCTGCTGCTGCTACGACTTTGACTGCTTTGTTTTAATTGAAATGTTTTTGCTACTCAGACTGCTGCTGCTACTGCTGCTGGCTGCTAAGCGGATTAGAAGCACTTCATAATGTTCATATGGTAAATATGAATGTCTGAGAGCAGCAAAACAATTGAGCTGCCGTCGCAACAGCAGCAGCTGTTCGCCTTTTTTTTTACTGCTGAGTTGAGCTGCGTCATTGAAGTAGCATTTAGTGCCAGTTAGCATATTACGTATACGCATTGTGTATGTTTGTGTACATAAGCAGCAGCCGCAGCATAGTACTCAAATGCCTCTGGCAGTGGCAGTGGCAAAAAGCGACAGAATTTGTGGCATATGCTAAGCCGCTTTGCAGTTCCAACTAATTTGGCTTTTTACAACTTTTTACTAATTTGTGTAGTGGCTGAAAGGTTAAAAGACTTTGATAAAAACGTAGCTTGCTGCTAAGAATTATTGTTATTAAATTGCAACAAATGTTGCGTATACTTAATTTGTTAATCACGCTCTCAATCAGAGATTTAAAGCAATGCGTGAATTGTTTGCAATTCAATTAGTTTACAGTCTATACAAACCTGAATTTTCCAAGAATCGGCAAGAATTATTTTACTGCTGTGTTAACAAAATGCAATTCAGCATGCAAACTAAACTGCATTTCTTTGAATTCCTATACTAATTGAATGCGCTTTGCTTACATTTAATTTAAATTGATTGTTAGTTTACAGTTTAATTCAAATTTCAAAGCAACTGTCAAATTTATAAATGCGAAAAAATAATCTATAGAAAACAAAAAACGTTGTAAGCTAAGCATTTGTTATAATGATTTGAAAATAGTAATAAAATTGCAATTAATTTGAATTTAAACTTTTAGTTAGTGCAGCCTGAAGTCTTCAACTGCTTTGGCTGCTAAGTTACAATTAAAAATCAATAAATAATAAATCAATTTTTTAATGTGTTGCATTATTTATAAAAATTGTTTGGCTGCTTGAAACTAAATTTTCCAGCGTTTGAAGCTGACGCTCACTTTCATGGCAAAGCTCACCCATTGTATTTTATATAGAAGTTGCTGCTGCTGGCAGCGCTTGTGTCTTGCTGCAGCCACTAACTGCAGCAATGCTCTCGCATTTTATTTCGTTGCTTCATTTTTTGTTGTTTTGTATTCCCTTTTTCGTTGCTTTTTGTTTGCTACTGTGGGTATGTGGCCATGCTGCATGCTGTTCACTGATTCACTTCACTTATAGCTGCCAGCGTTGTTTGATTTTGATTTTGTAAAATATTTTGTGTTCGTGCATTTTACATTTTTCGTTGCCATTCGCTTTAGTTTTTTACAGCACGCAGTGAAGCGCGGGGCGGGGCTTGGTGGGGCGGGGGGCGTTGCTGTGATAGTTGTCGCTGGAAGCGATTTGTTGTTCTTGATATATGCAAGCGAGGCAGGCGTAGGAGTAACAGTAAACAGAGTGAGCTTACTTATTTATGTATGTGTGTGTGTGTGTCTAGCGGTTGTTTTGCTGCATAAAAAGGATACAAATGCAAACTGTGCACATCCTGTGAGCAAGCACTGCTGCTGCAACTCTATTTTATTTATAAGTGTGCCACACAGCAGCTGCAAAGCTTACCCCAATCCTTACCCAATTCAAACTTGCAGCTTGCAACACTTAGCTGCCTTATCAATCAAACTGATTTCTGAGCCATTCATCTACTGCTATCTTAACTCTCTCTCTCTCTCTCTCTCTCTGCAGAGTCAACACTTACCCAGCTGCTGCTGTTGTTGTTGCTGCTGCTTTGGTTGCTCTCGTCGCTGTGGCGGCAGCGGTGGCTGCTTCGACTTGCGCAGCGTGCCATAGCGTTGGGCCGCCTGCAACATTTCATGCGGCGTCAGCGGCTGCTGCTGCTGTGCTGCTGCCAGTGGTGTCAGCTGGCCAAAGCTTTGCTGACTAAGCGAACTGGTTACAGTGTTTATATGCGGATAGCCAGCGTAATCCACCAGTCCACTGAAGGCCGAGGGTGGACGCTGCTCCACATAAATCTGCTGCGACTGAGCAGCGGCCAGCTGGAGTCGCCACAGCGCCTCCTGTGACAGATCACGCGCATTGCTGTAGTTGTTCTCCTGGCTGTTGCTGGACCCTGCAAAAACAAAATATGCATTAGCTATGGGCAGCAACTAAAGTCGGGTGCGTCAGGTGCTCATAACAGGTGTGAAAGGCAAAGTGAAGTGCAAATTCTGTGCTGCTGTGTGCAAGTCACTGCGGCTAATTAGTTAAAACAAAAGATGTGCCAAGTCATGCTCATCAGCCGCAGTAGAGCAGCTGTGCAGTCGAGCAAACGCCGCTGCTGAAGGTGTCCAGCTGACAGCTTCAGTTGCAGCAGCAGCAGCAGCTACAAAGCTCGCCCCAGAGGCTGAGCATAAGTTGAAGCTTTAAAATGTTGTAAATGTAAATGAAAATTAAAAACACACAATAGCTGACGAGTTAACAATTTACGAAAGTTCTGTGCTTAGTTTGGTTAAAGCAGCAGTGATAATAAATATAAATAAATCTGTATACAGATTACAATAAAAATGTCGCGTTGTAGTTTTATTTATGTGCCATATAGTTTGAGTTAAAGCAAAGCTTCAAAACTGTCAGCCCAGCACTTATTTATTTAATGTTGAGTAATCAAATTTCTCAGAATTTCAAATCAAATTTCAATTTAGCCTTTGGGTTTGGACTAGCTCCAGCTCGAGCTGCTTCTGGTAGACACTTAATCCGCTTTTGCAAGACACATACACATTTGTAACATTGTTTATTTTTATAATATTTTAGACGCCTTAATTAATTTGGAATTTTCCATTGAAAAAATCTCTCAAAGTTCTGCTGTTAAGACTTGATAGATTTCAGGTTAAAAATTCGTTGGCAATATTTGCTCAAAGATTTAGAGTCTTAAAATATTTTATGAGCTGCAAATCGAATTGATTTCAATGTTCAATATTAGTAACATTTGAATAAGAGACTCTATGCTTGCTTTAGAGCTTCGTCTAACTTTCTTTATTTTGCTTTTATAAAATATTTTTATCAAAGTGTTTTCTGACTCAATTCAGTGAAACGAGAACTTGAAATTTGAAGACACGCACATGAACATAAAACTATAAAATACAAAAAAGGGACTTGAGCAGCGACTTCAACGAAACTTGGCGATATCCTGACGCTTGGCCTGCTGTATCCAGAGCATGGTGCCGCCAACTAACTCCCTGGAGCCAGTGACAAGCACATCGACTTCACTACGCATGCCATAGCGCTGATTGGCGTACTTATCGCGCAGATGCTCAAAGGCGGCAGCAACGTTCAAGCAGAGCTGCGAGTTATCCTTGCTGCCATTTTCCTCGCAAAGCGAACGCCAATTGCTGGCATTGCGCTTGGCGCGCTGCAGCTCCTCCATGCCCTGCCAGGCCTGCGCCTGCGCCTGCTCAGACTCCAGCGATTCGCCCTCGAATAGCACAGGACTGGGCACAAAACAGGCCTCCTCAAAGCGCAGATTGTGACTGATGATCGTAAGCAGATCCTTGGCATTGAACTCGTTGACTTTGCTAAACAGCAGCACCTTGGACGAGCGACTGCTGCGCGTGCGTGTGTAGAACCATTCGCGGCACATCATCATGCTCTCCAGCGTATCGGCGCTGTCTAAATAAATATTGAATATGTCATGCTTGAAGAACTGAAACATGCCCTGCGGCTCATAGACGCTCA
Source organism: Drosophila busckii (assembly GCF_011750605.1). Classification (NCBI taxonomy): domain Eukaryota; kingdom Metazoa; phylum Arthropoda; class Insecta; order Diptera; family Drosophilidae; genus Drosophila; species Drosophila busckii. The sequence continues at coordinate 1,387,871 of NC_046604.1, forward strand.
AGCCGCGTAATGTGGCAGGAGTGAGCTGCGTGCTGTTGTGGTCCAAGCCAAGCGCGTATTCGGGCTTGTGGCGTCTCAGATAATCATAGGCCAGCTGTATGGCCAACGAAGCGTTGAGCTTGACTGTAAAATTGACGTCATTGAGCTGCTTTTTGCACTCGGCATTGGCTTCAATGTAGGCAGCGTAAGGCGGCACGCGATGCAGCTCCAGGCTCAGCTGCTTGGCGCGCTGCCCCAGCACTTCGCAGCACTCGGGCTGACTGGCGCTGGTGTAGAGACTTGACTCTGGCTTCATTATGGCCGCCTTGGCCCAGGCAATGTCACGCATGGAGTTGCTTAGATGGAAGCTCGCCTCCCAGCCCAGCGTGCTGATGCCAATGGTGCGCGCATGTGAAGTGATGTTCGTGCAGTCGGCAGCGCAGGCGGCGCCTATTTCAACAATAGCCACCTCCACGCCGGCAGCGCGAAACGCATGAAACGCCAGCACAGTCAGCAGCTTGTTATAAACTGGCGGCGGCTGCAGCGGCGCCAGCGTGGCAAGCAGCTGCTGTGCATGCCACTAGCTCGCTAACTGCTGCTCACTCAGCGCTGGCCATCGATGCAGTATACGTTCTTTTGTTTCAAATAAATGTGGCGCCGTCAGCACGCCCGTTCGAACGCTATGCGCGCGTAATATGCTTTCCACTAAGGCGCAAGTGCTGCCACGCCCCTTGGTGCCAGCTACTTGTATTACCGGCAAGCGCTGTTAGCTGCTCCAGCTCATAGCCTGTTAGCTTTAAATATTGAAGCGTTAGTTCTATATTCGGCTCAGTTTGCTGCTGACCAGCTGCAGTTTTAGCTTTGACTACAGCGCGTCCTTGCGCAGGCTCATGCAGCTGATAGCTGTTTAGCTGTTTAACAGCTGCTAAATAAGCTAAACGCTCGGGCGTCTTAGGCTCTGGTTCAGGCTCAGGCTCAGGCTCAGACACAGCTTGAGCTGCTGCTGTTGCTGCTGCTGTCGCTGCTGCTTTCACTGGCGTTTGCTTTAGCTGATTGAGTTTCTGCTGCTGCATATCGCGTCCTGCCTGCTGTTTGGCCTTCATATCGTTTAGCCACTGTGCCTGCTTCTGCTGCTGTGAGCCTTGCATGCGATTCATCCAGCTCTTGCGCTCCGCTGTGCTGCAAACGCCTTTGGGCTCCGCCGCTTTATTCAGCTGCGCTTGCTTTTGTGGCGCCCAAGCTTGCGGTGCTGCCGCTGCTGCTGCTGGCGTCGCTGCTGCTGCTACTGCTGGCGTTGTTTGCTCTTTAGCTTTCAGCTGCGCCTTGCGCTGCATTTCGGGCGACACCTTTGCCATCCACTTGGCACGCTGATCCGCTATATTGTGCTGCACCTTGGGCTCCAACTTGGGCGTCTCCACTGGCACTTGCACTTGCATTTGCGGCTTGGTATCCGCTGATTTCTCACGCATTGGCGTCCTAGTCACTGCACTCTTGAAGCTCAGCTTGAAGAAATTCTTTTTGCTTACATTGTTTATAACGCGACTGTTCAGCAGCGATCGCTTCATAAGCAGCAACATTTTAGTGTCTGAGGCTGGTTTTAAAAATTTTTTGTAGCTATGCGACCAAAATTATATTTATAAATATGGCGTAATTTATGCTGTCTTCTGTATTTGTGTATATTGTTGTTGTTTTTGATTTTCAACAATTGTCAGTTGAGACAGTTGCTCAAAAGACTGCATGAGCTTACAATTCAAACAGCTTATAATATTTAAACTGTTGAATTCTTGAAAGAAAGATAAACGAACAATATTCGAAATATTCTAAAATGGGAAAAAATAGGGAAACAATATTAAATGATAAAATTAGAGTAAAAAAAATGGGGAAAGAAAATAAAATGAACAATAAAAATGATAGTAAAGTAATATTGAAAATATTCTAAAATGGGGAAAAGTGCTTCAAGACTTAAATAAGTCAATGCCAATGAATAAACATAACTTTAAGTATTTAAGTATTGCTATTTGCTCAATTCGTATCTTATGAATTTTAGTTTTAATTAGTTACAATATTTTATAACTGGTCACATTATTGTAGCATAGAATTAATTCTAAGCTGACTTGTGTATTAGCAATTCAATTTCTGTGCAAAGGATCTTATTATAATTAAAATACCACAAGGGTTTTTATGAAGCAGGCATTAAATTAAAGGCTTAGCATTTTATATATTAAAAATAATCAATATAATGTTAAAAAATTCAAGTGAAAGTTAAAAAAAAAAAAATAAATTGTTATTAAAGCACACACATTTCCAAATGAAATCACTTTAATTTGCTGCAGCTTTCTAAAGCATTTTGCTGTTGCTTTTATTTCTTAAAAGAAAAGTTGCTCAGTGGAAAGTTGAGTGCTTATAGTTTTTTTAGTCAAGCCATAATAATGGAGTGCTGTGTGCATTTAGAAAGTTGTGTAGTGCAGTGCAGCTTTATCTAGTAGTATATTTTTTATTATATGCGCATTTTAATTGTTATTTAGCAATTATTGGCATCATGTGTGCATTTAGTGGTGCAAAAGTTCAAGTGTTGCTTATAATAATTGCAGTTGCAGTTGTTGGTGCCACATCAAAGGTGCGAGTGCAACAGCGTATGTTTAGCTTCGTTTGCGTGTGTGTGTGCGAGAGTGTGTGTGTTACCTGTGATGGCAAGTGTTGTTGTTGTTGTTGTTGCGGTTTTGGCATTACGTGAAGTTGTTGTAATTGTCGTTGCCAGCGCTGTAGTAGCAACTGCCGTAGCTGCGGTCACCTGCAACCTCTCATGCTGTTGCTGCTGCTGCTGTCTTCTTTTTGTTTTGCTGGCCCAAGCCTGCCACGCTTTAAGGTGGCGCTGTTGTTGTTGTAGTTGTTGCTGTTGGTGGTGTGAGTGTTGGTGTTGCTGGTGGGTTGCTTCGTTAGTTTGGCGACGCGTGCTGCTGCTGCTGCAAGTTGCTGTTGTTGTTGTTGTTGTTGCCCAGCTGGTAGTGCGGCTGCCTCAAGTGGTCCTGCTTTGGTTGCAACCACAAGCACCACACACACACATGCACACACACACACACACATATTTTATGTGTCGTCAGTTTGCGCAAGTTGGTGGGGGGGGTTAGAGAAATAGTAATTAAGTTGGCGTTGGCGCGGCGCATTTAAGTGACAAGTCAAAAAAAAAATACAAAAATAAGCAAAGCTAGTCTGCCCCAAAACCCAAACACGCTGCGCTGGCAAAGGCCACACAATTAAAATGCATTCTGTGGTGTAAATTTTTCCCATTTTGGCTTAGCTAGCGCATAAAGACAGCCAGACAGGCAGACAGACAGACAGGTGGGTAGGAGCTTTAGTTTTCTTTTTTTTTCTCATTTTTTGTGTTGGCTTTGCAAAGTTTTGGCAACTGTTTGCGCGTTCCCGGCGAAAAGAGTGCAGCAAAATAAACTATGATGAAATTTTTTTGTGTGTGTCGCTTTGCCGAGCACCATTAAATGAAGGTCCTTTGCTCACAAAGCTTTCACTTGAAAATCAACAACCAGCTACGCTACGTGCTATTAAAAACAATTTCAAAGCGCCAAAAAAGAAAAAAACAAAAACGAGCAACACTAGAAACAGCAAAGTCTTTGTCAAGCTCAGCAGACGTTAAGAAATGTTGTTAGACTAACTTACGTATACGTAATAAAAATATTGGGGGGAAATCCTGAAGGCTACCAGCACATTAATTTAAGTTCATTTTCTAGCAATGCTTACAAATGATTTAATGTCATATATAAAAGAAATATGTGCTAGCTCAATTTAATAATCAGTCTTTTAAATAAAAGTTTATTTGGTAACTAAATTATTACTTGATTAATAAAAAAATGTGTGCTGCTCATTAAATGTAACAAATATATTTGCTGAAATCTTTGAAGCTAAAAAAATATTTATATTATTCGATTCGATTTTTATTTCATAAATATTTGCTACGAATTTTGAAACTGTCACTAGCTTAAATATTTTTTATTTAATTTGACTTATAATTGCACACACTGCACAATGATTTTTTTATTTCTTTAATTTGATTAAATTTAGCTCCGCTTTTGATATTTAAGATGAGTTTTAACATGAAAATTTAATCAGCTTTACTATGTACTTCGACTCTCAAAATTTCTCTGAGCTACCTTTGCTTAGTTTTGTGTTTTAATACAGACAAAGAGACAGCCACTTGACAGTTTTGAAGCGGCGATGGGGCGGCTTAAAGCTAATTAAAAGAAATGCTCGACAAAGTGTAACACAAAAGGAGTGCAGTATAACGGTTTAATTCGCAGTTAATTGGCATTACGCCGGAATGCGATACACAGAAGCAGCAGCAGCGGCAGCAAAAGTTGAAGCGGCCTGGGCCATACGGCTGATGATGTAATTTGGTTGCCAAGACAGTCGATGCACTGCTGCTGCTGCTGCTTTGGCTGCTTATGCAGGACACGCACAGGGACGCATGCAGGACTCACACACACACACACACAAACGCACATAATATGCATGTTGGGGCGCACTCTAGATTGACATGAAATGCAATTACGACAGAAAGGCAACAGTCGTGATAGCAGAGAGGGTGGAGGGGGCCATTGCAGGGCAACAAGAGGCGTCGAAATGGCCGCCATAAATCTGCGTCCGCCCAAAATGAAATACCAAACACTTCATGAAGTCGAGCCAGCGCAAAATATGCGACCAACCCCCCACTTAAGTGGATTTTGTTGCCCCCGCTTGTCTACTTACACTCGCCATGATGTCCAGCGGCGACGGCGGCGGCGGCTGAGGATGGAAGCACTTGATAGCTGTCACTATCGACGCCCAACGCACTTGTCACATGATAGCCATAGCCATTCTGTTGCTGCTGTCCATAGCGTCCTGCCTTCGCCTGATACTGCATCTCGCCTTGCTGCATGTTCAGCTGCTCGTCGGGATCGTGTAGCGCCGTCAGTGTTAGCTCCATGCCCCCATCCAACTGTTTGCTGTCCAGACTGCCGGTGGGATAATACGGCGGCGGTGGTGGCGGCAGCGTCGACTGCGTTTGCTCCACATTCCGTTCGCTTGGGCTAGGCGCCACCACGGTGGTGGCATCCACATCGTACTCCTTGGCGCCGCCACTCGCATTTGGCAACGTGCTAGCTGTCGCTGCTGCCGCCTGCTTCTTGGCAGCGTGCGTGCGTCGACAGCGGCAGAAGGCGTAGAAGCAGCGCCAGAAACAGCACAAACGATATGGCCGCTATAATGATGGCCACCATGGCGGATGTGCTCAGCACAGAGCTGTGTCCCATATACGATTTACCAACTGCAAAGCAAAATTTTATTAAATGCGTATAAATTAGGGCTTGCAAATTTGTATTGTAAGTAACAAATTTTATTTCTTATGCCTAGGCAAAATAAAGCCTTAGTGCTCTATATATTTCTGCCTGAGTATATGCAAATATAAAATTCAAAATATTTCCTCTGAAAGTCCTAAATGCTGTGCATACAGCGAATGAAAATCGAACGGCAAATCAGCAAGTTGTGCTTTAATTCGTCACTCATAAATGCAATTTTATTAGTTTACGTTTGTTCTACAGATTTTTATCAAATAATGCTACAATGCTAATATTTTTCATTAAATAATGCACAAAAAACAATTTTGCTTAGGCTTAGATCATAAGTCTGAAGCGACGCTCTCAAAACAACGAAGAGCTTAGAGCGATCGTCGCAGACGAACGAAAAACGCGAGCAGCGCTGCTCTCGCTAGCATTGGCTGTCACTCTCGCTCTCTGAGCTACTACGACTTTGGCAAGCAAGCAAAACAGAGACATCAATAGCTGTGTTGGCTCAGCTGTTTATCTGTTTTTACACATGCGCGCATACGAAAGTCTAAGAGGCATCGCCGCCATCTTGGTTTTATTCTCTCAGCAGTCGAAGCGCTCTGAGCGAATTAAAGCATGCAAAGCAGCAGCGCAGCCAGCTTTGGCAAGCAAGCTAGACAGAGACAGAGCAGTGTGTGCTTAGCTGCTGAACTGCTTTTACACATGCGCAATGCAATCTCAAAGAGGGCGGCCAATCAGTGCTGCCCAAATCTCCGAAGCCACTTCCTGGTCAGTTGCTTATCGACTGTTGACGATGAAACAAGCAGTGAGCGTGCTGCCAGTATAACAATAAAAAATAATTCAAATATATTTGCTAACAATCAATATATGATGACGCTTATTAGACCTATTAAGTCTGTATACCTAATTTATTTGGAAATCAATATGCATGCCTTGAATATTTTGAATACAAATGTTTGCTTGTATTTATAAGTTTTAGATCTCAATCAAAAACGTTAAATTATTTATATTTTAATAAGAAGCTACGTTAAAGAGAATTTTTCCAATCTTCAAGCATTTTAAAGTATTTCTGCAATTGCCCAACTAACTAACAAATCTATAACAAAAGCAAATTGCTATGTATTCAATAAATTTAAATTTTAGCTAATATTTTAAGGAGTGTTTAATATTAAAAAAAAATCATATTAATTGTTGAACTTACTTTCAGCATTTGCGTAGGCTCCACAATGCTCGTGATTGGCCAACAGGCAAAGCTTAACACGCACCACCGGACCAGGACCTGCTGTTTCGGCCAGCGCCATGGTGCGATCCTCGCCCAGTTGACCGCTGCTTGGACTCGCCGAACGTCCAGTGGATGAAGTGGCTGTGGTGTAATGAGCAGAGCGCGCCATTTGATTGATGATGGCCTCCTTGAAGGTGACTTCATTCCCCGAAGGCAGCAGCGTAAGCGTCTCAACAATTTCCCACATGGGTGCGGTGGTATCTCTGGAGACTAAAGACTCCACTACAGCAATTAGAGAGAGGCAAGTGGCTGCCACATTGATGCCGAGCACGTGGGAATTGGGATCGTAGCTAACATGCAGCGGCGGTGGTATCTTGTTGACCTTGGTGGTGGCCAGAACTTCATTGGAGTGGCCCGAGTTGCCTTTGGAATTGAATGCGTAGACCTTGAACATGTAGCTCTGGTGCTGATCGAGTGGCGCCAGCTTGCAGGGATTCTCGCGAAAGCAGTTGAACTCAATCCACTCGTGCTGTGGACCACTGAGCTGATAGCTGGGCGTGAAGGACTGACCCGAACAGTCCGAGAGCAGCTGCTCACGTGGCGTGGAGACGCGACGATAGCTTACAAGATATTTGGTGGTGGAGATGCCGCCATTGAAGCCTGGCTGCCAGTTGAGCACGGCATAGTTGTGGCCCACTTCTAGGATTTTGAGTGCTGTGGGTTTCTCGGGTGCGCCTTTGGGTTGCAGACGAATTTGAGTGCGTATGGTGTCCAGAGGATTGACGGCGCGACAAGTGTAGTCGCCATAGTCTGAAAGCTGCAGATGAGCAATGCGTAGTATGGAAATGTAGATGTCGTTGTTTTCCATGCGCGTATTCAACTCGTAGTGGCCATCGCTGGACATGGTCAGTGGTGAAGGATTGTTGCCGAATTGCCATTGAAACTCAGGCTTGGGATAAGCCTGCACTTTGCAGATGACTTCAGCGGATTCGCGTAGATCGTAGGCGACTTTGTTGTACTGATGTAAAACAATGGGCTCATGCTCGATGCGCAAATGCATGGAAGAGTTGGCAGAGTTGACATCATTCTCATAGAGACAACTGTAGACACCACGATCGCTTGGCAGCAGCTGATTGCCATTGGGACGCGCCTTGCCGCGAAAGCGTAGCACGCTCTGCATGGTAACGACGCCGCCACCCGCATCAGTGGGCGTGGTGCGTATCTCATAGAATTTGCGTGCAGCTAAAATTTCAGTGCCATCCTTGATCCAACGAATTTGCGGCGCAGGCTTCGCCTTGGCACTGCAAGTGACTGCATAGTCAACATCGCCAACACGTCGCGTCATGTGCTGCTGCAGCTTGGCCAAGAACTGCGGCGGCTGATGCACCTCCAGAGCAATGGTAGCCATTTTGCCTATGCCCAGCTCATTGACAGCATGACAATGATACTTGCCCTCGCTGCCCAGATGCGCCTTGGGTATGGAATATTGCGGACCCTGCGCTAAAATCTTTTGGGTGTTGCCCTGATCGCCGTCGAGATCGCGAAACCAGCGATATTGTGGCACAGGCCAGCCTGGCGGATTCGCAGAGCAGCTGAGCGTGACGCCATTGCCCACATGCACCACCGGCTTGTTGGGTGTTATATAAGCCTGGCCAGGACGATGACGCACTAGCAAAGCCACCGTAGAGTTGCCAACGCCTTCAATGCGCTTTGAATTGTAGGGCTGCATTAAATTGACAGAGCGGCAAATATAATTGCCGGCATGTTCAGCACGCACCGAGACCAGGGTGAGCTGCTCGCCAGCATAGCGAAAGTCTGTAGCGCCCTCCTTGAGCCACTCAATAGCCATAGGCGCCGGATTGGCAGTTACATTGCATTTGACCAGCACCGTTTCGCCCTCCTCCGCCTCATGCGTTTTCGATTCGATGGTCACTATTGGCGCATATAGCACATCCAGCATTATATCCTTCTCGCCCGTCTTGCCCAGTCCATTGTCCGCACTGCAGGTGTACTTGCCTGCATGATGGCGCCCAACGCGATAGATCGTGTGACTGGTGGTTGCACTCACGTATTGCCCGTTGCGTGACCAACGCACATTCGAAACCTTCGGCTTGGCGTCCACTCGGCAGTCCAGCTTTGCCACATGATCGCGCTCAATGCGCAGCGGGTTCTGTGGACCAACCTCAACGCGTGGATAATCTGTCGAAGAAGTATAGAGTAGCTTAATATATATGTCTATAGCATACAAATAGTCAATTAAGTAGCCACTCTGGCTACACTTTTAGTTCAGCCATGGCACAGCCATTAACTTGCCAATAACCATTTTCAATTACATAGCCCCATTCATAGCAGGAGGCTAACTAAGCACTTGGCTTAAGGACTGCTCCGGGTGGGCGTGGGGGGTGGAGCTGGGCCACTGCACATTGACGAGCGGCGTGACCCATCGACATTTTTTAAATAATGCCAATTTGAGTGCCCAGCAGCAGTAACAACAGCTAAAGCAACAACTACCATTAAATGGTCAGCCCTGGCTATTAAAGCAGGTGCATTGTGCAGACGCGACTGCACAGTGGGATGTGAGCTAATGAAAATTTGCTAAACATAGTAACTAAAAATAATAATTGATTTAATAAGAACAAGTAAAGATACAGACGAAGTAAAATATAACTAAAAATAAAAAAATTAGCTTAGATATTAACAAATCATATATTAAATTTATACATAGAAATATTTGGAGACTAACATATCTTAAATAGAATGTGTAGACTGAGCAGAGTATAGAGAGAATCTATTTAACAACTGAAACTAAAAGTAGCTGCTGCTGTTAAAAAAAATATTTAGAAAAATTTATAGCATGTTGCGAATTTTTAAAAAATTGTAATTTAATTATTAACATACAATTTTAAGCGTATTTAGAAAAAAATATAGCGTGTACAAAAAATTAGAGTTGCAAATATAGTTTCATAAATATTGCTGGCTTGGTGCCACTGTGCGAAAAATGTAATTTTATTTAACTGGCTGTTCGTTTCGTTAGTTTTGGTTCACTTCAAATCACTTTTTTGGGCTCGTTTGCCACTTGGCTGGTTAGTCAAGCGCATAGCATAATAGTTACTAACAACAATTGTTGTTACTGCTGTTGTTGTTGTTCTTGTTGTTATGCCAATTAAGTCTCAAAACACTTTAGTTTAATCATCGACTGGCCAAATGCTCAATTGACCATTGTTGCTGGCCTTATTACTAGCGTGGGCCACAACACATTTCTAAACAGTTTGCACCACAGGACATTAAATAAGTTTAAAAAAAAAGGGGCAACAACAACAACAAAAATTCAACCAATTACGCTGTGGCATTAAAGCAAGTGCGTGTGCTTGCACCTGTATGGCTGTATGTGTGTTTGTGTGTTGGGTTGTGTAATTATAAAATAAAATTTAATGAGCAACGCTTGTCAGCAACGCAGGCAGCAGCTAAAAAAAATAAAATTCATTTTGCATTTCAGCACATGCTGCTGCTTGCCCGTGGGGTGCAGCAAACCAAACGCCACCCCCACACCCACCCCCCTTTGGCATTTTCATGCCTAGCCAGGCATGCAGTTTCACGCTGACGGGTGTTGGCTGCCCTGACCCCCGAAGCTCTCAGCTCTCTCCCAGTTAACTGTTACCACAAACTTGCTGACATTTGGCTCACAAACATTTCACTGCAGTTATTTTTTGTAAGCTGAGCAAACATAACTGCAAGGTATGTTCAGTTCGACAGCAATTTAGTTAACAAAATATGTTGTCATATAAACAAATAGCATTAGTTAGCTGGCAGATGTGTAAAATATTTAAATCATTTTGGTATTTTAGTGCGTGTTGAATTTGCAGGTTTTTGAGAGCATAAGACAGAAATTTGCAATTCGTTATTAATTATTATTTTTTTTTATAAATTATTTAATTTCGCTGATTTAATTTAAACTGTATACTAATTCGAATTGAAATAAGTTATTGAATTTAATTTAATGGAAAGCAAGCAAGTTAAGTAAATGTTGTATTGTTTTTATTTTAATTTAGAGCTTTTTAAATGACAGATTTATTTTTAATAAATTATTATGCTGTTGAGTTTATTTATGCTCTAAAATTGCACTTGAATTTATTTGAAATCTGCTCAAACTTAAACTTCGCTCATTTGCTAGCGCGCAAGTTAAGTAATTGTTGCATTGTTTATGTTTAAGAAAAATGATATTGTTTTTTAATAAAGTGAAGCAAGTAGTTCGTTCACATGCATGTTGGGGCTACGCCTGCTCGGCATTGTGATTTTTTATGACTGCCAACATTAGTGTGGCATAAAAAATGCGCCGCCACCACCACCCACTTGCAACTGCTTCCGGCTTGGAGCTGTGGGCGGGGCGTGCGTTGCGCATACGCCGCGTGGTCGTAACTTATGCCCGCTGGCCATTTGGCAGAGAAATTAAATTATTTAACCCGGAACTGGGCCGTGACTGCAATGTTGTTGCTTGCCGGATTGCTTGCCAGGCAGCCAGCCAGGCTTGCTTGCAGGATGTATCGCACACCTGTGCGGAGTTATTTTAATGAGTTGTAGCTTGCAGTTTGCATTTGCATTTGCTTTAAGCTACAGTTGGCTCAGAGCTCCAGAAGCAGCAGCAGCAGCAGAAGCAGCAGCTGTTGCAGCAGCAGGGCTCAGGCCCAAATTGAAAAGTTACTGCAACAACAACGAAAACAAACAGAGCACAATCAGTGAAGGGTGAAGAGCGGGAGCAGGAGCAGCTGCTGTCGCGTACGTGTCACACAACACGTCACGTCACTTCCGCAGCGCGTGCTTGCAACACCTACATGCCCCAAACATTGAAATAAATATTGAAATGTGTATGCAATGCCACATTTCATTTAACACACAAAAAAAAAAAGAAGCGAAGTTGAAATATATTTAAAGCGCTTAAAGATTAAAATATAATTGCAAAGCTGTAAATTTACTCAGCAGCAAAAAAGTCGCACACACACAAGTGAGGGCAGCTTCAAAAAAAAAAATTGTTTGTGTGCCTTTTTTTTTGTATTTTTTTGAGTGGGTGCGCACTTTTGTGCATTGGTCCATAGGTGTCATATGTATGGCCATTGAAATTAATTGAATTGGCTTTGCGTTGTAACAGTGGCAGTGGCAATTGCTGTTGCTGCAACAAAACTTGCAACACAGACACACTTTGGTGCACTTGCGGTTGCACACAAATGCTGATGAAGTTGGTTGATTGGGTGGCGAGCTGGTTGTGCCTGCAAGTTAATTGAAAGTGGGCAGCAATTAATTTGCTTTGTCACAAAAGCTGTTAAGCTTTGCTACCCCCACCGACACCCACATCCTTTTGCTTTGTAGTCACGGCTCAGTTGCTAAGAAAAACATTTTGCATCTTTTATGCGCTTAAGCGGCAGCTTAAAGTCCAACTCCAGGTTGCCAGGCTGGCAAGGCCGTGTTGCAACTCATCTGCAGGCGTCGCTGCCTCGCGGCAAAAAGCAAACTTCAAATCAGCTTAAGAAAACTGAAGCTCTGAAACTAAATCGCAGCAAATCTTTAAGCATAACAATCTCAAAGCAAAAAAAAGCAAGAGAAGTCAACGCAGGACAAAGCAACTTTCGTGGCTGTAGCTATGCAAATGTCCTTTATCTACGGCTCGTGCCAGCCCACACACACACACACGACCTAATGCACTTGTTTGCGCCACCACAGTTTACTCTCTCCTCGCTTTCTTTGTTGTGTTGTGTAAAATGGCTTTACATGAACGTCGTCTGTTCTTTTCGGTTTTGGCTTGGCAACAGCATAATCAAAAAGGACATGCCATCGCACCATGCTCTCAGTCTGCCTGCAATATTGGCAAGCAATAACAAACGAGATTCACCGGCAATTGTTGTTCTTGCTGTTGTTGTTGCTGTTGCTGTTGGCTGGCCCAAAGGGATCTTGGCAGCAGCATTTTCGACTGTCAACGTGTCACGATGTGAACGTACACTGATGTGCAAATTTCAAATAACAATTGAGCCATCAATCTATTTATACATTTTTTATTAGCGCCGGGACACAAGACACGCTAATGATTGCAACTAGAATTTTAGGCACTTGGGTACAGAGCGTAGCATTTAAATCTAAGCTGCGTTTAAATTTAGCTACGAATTTTATAGAATTTTTTAGAACTAGTAAGTAAGCATTTAATGCTAAGCTGCGTTTAAATTACCTAATGTCGAAAGAAAATTATTGCACAAAGTATCTTAAATTAGTTTAGCTAAATATTGAAAGTAAAATAAAAAAAAAATAATAATTTGAGTATTCATTATTTTGGTTGGATTGGATTAAGACAAGTCAAAGCCAAAGTTCTCAAACAGATCTGCTTTAGTGCTACATAGTTTTATATAGTTTTAATAAGGATAAAATAAGGCAGAATAGAATTCGATGGAGAGCTCCTTTTTAAGAGTCTAAGCTCCAAAGTGTAGTTAAGTATATAAAATAATTAAATCCGAAGCCAATTGCAGCAGCAAAAGTTTTGTTTTTTTAAACGAAAATAATGATGTTTATAACTTTCAATAAAATGCGTTGATTGCATTTAAAACTTTTGGTATTTACCAAAAATATTTGCATACTAAATTGCTTGCTAAATGTTTTAAATTATAAAAAGCACTTGACACGTATATATTTATTTGATTGAGGTCTAAACTATTGCCACGTTTTGAGTGTTTGCGCAAATAATCGCATTAAAAGCATTTCGCATTTGCCGCAAATATTCTGACCATTTGTTTAGTGGCAACGATTTTCACGCTAATGCGCATTGTTGTCAGAGGACGTCTCGATTTGCATGCAGCAGAGTTGCAGGTGGAGCTCAGCTGAGCGTGGTGGCATGAAAAGCAGCTGCACAGACTCTAGAGAGTGAGAGAGAGCGAACTTCTTCTTTTGCTTAGTCTTATTCTTTCTATTTCTATTTTATTCAAATTGAAATGTCTTTTCAACGGCTTTGCTTTCCACTTCAGCAGGCCACGACACATGAGTGCTGTTTGTCTTCGTCGTCGTACGCTGCGTATGCGTTATTTTTTTGGCCAAGGTAAGGGTTTATTACGTGCGTTGCATGCGAAGCTGCACACCGCACAAAAAAATCACGCGCGACACTACAACATCCCATGCACCTACGCACACACACACACACACACACGCATACATATGCATGCATTTGCATTTGTAGCCGAAGCTGTTGCAATTCGCGGCAGCTCAAATATTCATGCGACACGTGACTCTAAAACTGTGCCAAGTTGACAGCGCGACATGTCGCTTTTACACACAGTTTGCCGCCTTTGCATTTTGCATGCACATCATGCACTCAAGTCTCACCCCAACAGACCCGACCGATCGAGACTCAGCTTTGGTAAAAAAATTGTGCTAAATATTTAGAAAATGAAAAAGCAATAAAATTTGGCTGAAAAGAGCATAGCGAAAACTGCTCCAAATATGGAAACATAACTCATTTATTTTTGGGCACGTTGCGTATGCGCAATTTGTTTGGCTAGATAGACGCGACGCGCGCGTGCACGCACAAAATAATTTCATTTGCGGATTTTCGCACATTATAAAACACTCGGCACTCGGCACTCAATGACGCTGACGTCGAACGACGACAACTTGACGCATTGGGAGTTTATTTTTTGAAATGGCAGCGCATATGTATTTCTTATATCGTATTTTTTTTGCGCTCACTGTGCCTGGCGCATAAATCAATCAAATGCAGGCAGATACAACACGCAAGGCTAGCGAATGAAAAAGAAAAAATGCGAGAAAGAGATGGAGCGAGAGCGAGTTGCTGGCTGCTGAGCATGCAAGCATTTTCAATTAAAAATTGCTCTGCCATTTGTCAGCTGTTGCTGCAACTGTCTCGCTCTCTCTCTCTCTCTCTCTCTCTCTCTCTCTATCTCTATCTCTGCCTGTCTAATGTTGCCAATTGCTTATCCATCACAATCACAGTCAAGCATTAGACATCAGTACGCGTCGTCTTGGGCTGGCAGCCACATTCATATCCTGCACATCCTTTGCTTGTTAAGCTCAATCATTGCGCAGAACATGGCAAATCGTCTTGTTTGCCCTACAGCCGCCGCCACAGTGCCTCTCAAACTGTAGGCAGTGCCTTTAAATTCAATTGTTTGCACACTCCTTGCGTTTGCCCTCTGGCCTGACTGCCAGCTAAATGCACCTTGGAGGCAGTTTTGACTTTGACCCCCAACCCCAAAACACACACAGACACATAGACCACACACACACGCACACACACATTATGACCGCTGCCTATGCCTTTATTTGCTTCGTTTGCCCTATGCTGACTACTATGCTGCTAATGGATTTTAAATGAGCATCATAAATACTAAAGCCAAATGTACCGCCTCTCACACTCACACCCCCAAACACACACACACACACACAAACAACAATTGTTGTAAATCGCGCTTTTAGCAATATTACATTAGTTTTTTGGCTTGCTTGTTGTCATTTATTCTTGTGTTGTATGTTTCTACATACACAAACATATTTTCTTTATATGATATGTACAAATGTCTGTGTGTGTGTTTTGCAGCTGCAAGGAATATCAGAATTTAAATGCTTTCTTTGCTGTTGCTTGCCTAAGTGGAAATTAAAATTTGTCACAAGGCGACTTATGCTTCAACATTTTTATTCGCATACACTTGGGCACATTGAAAAAGGGTAGCTGCGAGTTAAAGTAAATGTAATAAAGCAACAATAAAGATATATGTGATTGATAAGCAAGACAAGACAAGCTCAAGTGTAACGTATACTTAATTTTAAAATTAAAGTCAAGCTAAACAGTTGGTTAAAGTTTAGTTTAGGAAAAGCTGCACCTGTTATTTCTTAGTGCAGAATTTTTATGAAATTAAATGCTGCGTAAGATAAAGAATTAAACGAACAACGACAGCGAATCGAGCTGTTCTAATAATTTCCTTATATTATGCACATAGCTAAGCCATAAATAAATTAATCCAATGTAGACATTGCTATATCCAAATTAGATTCAAAATTGCTTGGCAAATTTCAGTTGCAAACCCTGACTTTGATACGTAAGTAAATAAACAATTTAGTTTGCATGTGTTTTCAAATTGCGTATACGTAATATTTGATGCAACGTTGACAAATACTGAAAATCTTAACAGCTAAGTAACTTTATTGATATACACAATTTAGTTTGAATTTTTGCCTACAAATTACGTATACGTCATGACAGCTGCTGCAAATCAAAATAGTTTAACTTTATAAATTTGTATGCTTCAAGTTTATTTGTATAGCTTTCAACAAAGTGTATCTTAAGCTATGCCACTTTTTTTAGCTCAACGCTATTAATTTTTTATTATTGGTGAAGCCTTTAGAAATTCATCATTTATAGCTTAATAACAACTTGGCATTACTGTGGCGCCATTCTATTTTATTTTTCAAAAAATAATACACAACCCACACACATACAACACAAATAAAGTGTGTAACAGCATAGGAAATTGTTGCAAGTACTTTTTGCACCTTGGCGAAATTAACAATTTAAGGCAGAAAAACTGGCTTGAAACTTAAAATTAATGCAAAACAACTTGTCATTAAGTCGAACGACAGCTGTACTCGCTTCGTTATTATTTTTTTTATTTCTAAACTGCTTTGCATATTTTATATTTTCTTTATCTGCATTCCCAAACAATATGTAGATGCTGGTTACGTGCTGGACGTTACAACACGCTGCAAGTGACCGAAGCTTAGTTGTTTTGCTGTTGTTGTCGTCGTCTGTTTGGTTGGTATGTCTACTTTTGCGGCTACAAATCCGGCGTGTATAAAAATGACTGCAATTTATGTTTTCCTATGAATATATTTGCGTTGCGCCCCTCGCACTCCCATTTGCCGCCGCTATGTTGTCATTTTTCTACCTTCTTCAGTTTGCCTTTTTATTGCCTGCAGCAGCAGCAGCAGCAGCAGCAACAATAACAAGCCACTAGCTGTTGTGGCTGTTACTCTATTTGATTGCATAAAACTTATGCAGATTTCATAACATATCACTTGCAAGTGAGTTTTATTAAATGCAACTTACGCTGACAGCTTTATATGAACGCTTCATATGAAATTTCATATTGGTAAAATGATAAAGTTGCTGCGACCCCCTAAAGTCTTGTCAGCTAATATGGCAGCTTGTAGCGCATGCCTAAGGCGTGAGTGCGGGCGTGGGCGTGGCAGCCACAACAATAACTAACAATCAAGTACAAGCCGTCCCCACACACGCACACACACACACACACACACAGTGACTGCGTGTGTGTGTGTGTGTGTGTGGTTAGCACATACTTTATGGGGACTGTCATGTGCGCGGCTTTTGGGTCACGTTGATCGGGACGACAGTTGGACAGCAACATTTGTTCAACAAGCTGCTGCATTTAATTACAAAAAACGAAAACCCACGTGGCGACAAAACGGTAAAAGTAAAATAGAACATAAGAACAAAAGCGAGCGAACAAAGTCGAAGAGCAGATGCTTTAACCAAATGAAGTTCTGACTTAGACTTTTAGTTTAAACGAAGTCGAAGAGCAACGAATTTAATAAAAGTAAATAAATTTCGCATAGCTGAATAATTAAAGAATATTAACGAATAACTTGGAAAGGTCTGAGTGAGACTAAAATAAGAAATAATGAACTACGAAATCTACAGCTAAATAAAAAAATAAATAGATTGCATTTTTTTGTTTGTGCTTAAAGCCAAACTTTAAGGCATTGCATTTGTCTTTAAGCACAAATTTTAAGCTCGGCATTCAAAAATACAAAGTATAAGCCACAAGCAATTGAAAGTCTTTTTATATTCGCCCCGTTGCTGTTTGTTTGTTTTTTTTAGCTCGAGCAGTTGTTAAAACTGAAAGAATGAATGGCCCCCACATTCAAATGAAATCGCTGGTCAAGTCATAAATTTTGAACCCGTGAACCAAGCCCAAGCCCAAGCCCTTTTCTTTTAGCCAGGGCTGGCTGACTGGCTGGCTGGCTGGCAGTACTTACAGTTGACATTCAGTGTAACGCTCGTTTCGAGCGTATGACCCACGGGCATGGCACGATTCCAAACGATCAAATAACTTGCAACCATCGTCTCCTCTGGCAGTATTGCAGTGGTGCATGGAAAAGGTTTGGAAAATTGAAAATTCGTTGCGCTTTTCATTGCCGCGTGCGAGTTTCAATTAGAAAACAAAGCAACAGCCACAACGAGTTGACTTGACTGATGGACAGGCATTCACCTGTGCTGAGGCACACACACACACACACACACAGAGTCGCATGTGCTTAAACTGTCGCTGACCACATCAGAGCAGCAGCGAGTGTAGACAGCACTGACCCCGCAACACACAAAAAAGTGTAAAAAATGTAAAAAATAAATGTATATGTTGCAGCTGTGGCAGCGGCAACATCAATTTCCATTTACGCTAACGTTATATTATGTGTTGGGTGGGGTGGGTTGGATGGTGCCACTTACGTTATCGTTGGGTCCGGGGAGCCGCCAACGCTGCTACAGGTCAACTCCAGTGGCTTCTCCTCGGTGGCCACCGCAATGTTGCCAGGTGTTACCATCGGCGGATGCGGCGCTGTTAGCACCGTTACATTGTAGAACTCTTGATGCACATCGGCGCCGGTGCCCTTGGCCTTGATGCGGCACTCAAAGCGTCCATTGTCCCGATTGTAGCTGGTGTTCTTAATTTGCAGATCGTAAATGCCGCGTCCTGGCCGAAAGTCAAGCCTGTAATGAGCGCAAGAAAGATTAACGGTTTGAGTATAATTTATTAACCAACAACAACAGCAACAGCAATAACAACAAAAGCAAAAAGTACAATTTGTACTTTATGTAAATTGACTGCGGACATACTTTGTTAATTTACATACACTGCAATAAGTAAATATTCATTATTTATGAATTCTGCGGCAACAAATAATATTTTAAAAATATTTAAAGCCAGCAGCATATTTTTTTAACAAGCAAGCGACAAATTCTCATGCTAATGCCAACACATTATGCCATTAATCCCATAGTGTATTTGTTATATCGGCTTATGCTATTTACTTTCTCATATCCTCTGCAGCTTTCAGCAGCAGCAACAGCAGCAGCAACGTCCAGTCTCTTGTTTCACTTACTTTCGCTGCTGTGTTCTGTGGCTGCTTCATTTACTTATTTGGCTTTTCTTTTTGCGCTTTTGCTACACCCAGTGCATTAAAAGTGTACAATGGGTCTTATAATCCCGACTGTATGAACGGCAAGATTTCAGCAACTAGCAGAGCTAGCGATATCAAATTTGTTAGTAACTTGCGTTTAGCTTTGTTTTAAGTTTTGGTAGCATTCCCAAGTCTTAAGCAAAGCTCTTTAGCATGTTAATCTACTCTGTTAATTTTGTCATCAAGAAGTTTTTAAGTAATGCATTCGATTCTCAATCAAAAGCAGCCACATTAATTTGCTATTTATATTTAATGCATACAGCGTCTCATGCTGTCGCCTGCGACCAACTTTTAGCTGCCGGATTTTTATTATGCTTAAGCTTTGTGTGAGAGGACGCGAAATAAAATGAAAAATGCTCATGGCAAATTAAGCGTCGAACTCATTTTTGTAAATTTATTAGCTCAATTTTGGCAGCAGCAGCAGCAGCAGCTTCTCGGTTTCCATGGACGGACAGGCGCCCACGTTACACATTTTGATTAATTTAACATGTTTTTAGCACTGGCTCTCTCTCTCTCTCGCTCTCTCACTCTCACCTGCAATTGGAATTGAAATCCAAACGAGAAGCCAAGAGGGAGCTAAAAAAGGAAACCCAATCAAGCGTAATAGCGCGCAACTGTTGAGCACTCCAGCATGGAGAGCCTGTCGTTGTTCCTTGCTTGCAAATATGCTTTGATTAAACATGATGGATATGAATGTTGTACTCACTGCTCAGAGCTCTTGGCTTGGCTTGTTTGCTGTGCTCGACTGTGCGACTTCCGTTGCCGTCATTTATTTAGCTTTGTGTTTAAGTTTTAATTTCTCTTGATGAGTTTTATTGCAAGCCGCAACGGTTTGGTTGGGCGGTATGTGGGTGGGGGTGGGTCGCATAAATCATGCACTCGACATTATTAAAGTAGATCTTATAAACTTCTTGAGTGCATATGCAAGCAGTGCAGGCAAAAGCGACGAAACTTTTGAAATAAAATTTCAATTTTGATAACTTTTATACGGAGTCAGCGGCGGCTGCAGTGGGTGGTGGGTGGTGACTAAGGGCAATGTACACATGTGTGCAAAGCTCTGCGCTGCATTTCCGTTGTGCCTGCAACAAATGCTTGACAATACACTAACTAAGGGCATATCAGCAAGCTAAGCTTAGTTAGAACATGTAAGAAATTTTACTTATTTTATTTAATTTTGTTGCCCTAAAATAATTTTGTTAGTTGTTGCTGCTGTTTCTGCCCCTGAAAAGGCCCCCTGTTGCACAATGTTTGCCGATTTTCGCGTTGCCAGCCGGTATTGTGCATGTGTATTACGATGGATGGTGGGCTGCATGTTTGAGACTTATAATAGACATGGGCGTGTGTATATGTGGGTGTGTGTGTTATAGACTATGGAGTGTATGCCAAGTGCTGCAGCTCAAGCGAAGCACATAATTGCCTCTGCTGCTTGCGATGCTATTTCTCTCTCGCTGCTGCTGCTGCTGCAACTGAAGATGTCCTTGCTGCAGCTGCTGGGCTCGAAAAGGAATTTCTAATGTGAAAATAAGTGCTGCCTGCCTGCCTGCCTGCGTTATTATGTTGCAACATCGCAGGACTTATGCAAAACAGTCGCAGAATTGTTATGCAAATTGCAGCCAATTACATGGCAAATGCCTGCCGCACGCTGCTGCTGCCGCTGCCTGTATCGAAGCTTTATCTGCATGTCCTGCATAAGCTTGTACGCAACTTTGTGTGTGTGTGTATGTGCAATTGTCTGTGCATTATATTGAAGTATTACTATATGCGCTAGTAATTGATTTACTCAAGCAGCAAAGTAAATGTAAACATTTTTTTCAAAATTAGTTAAGCTGCTCAATAATGTTTTAAAATTTAAGTAGTAAGCAGTTTATTTAAGAAGAGCAGCAAAAAAAATATATTCATACTTTTTAGCTCTCTCTTTTATAAAGATATCATATTCAACTTGTAATGAAATGCCAGAAACTCACTAATTAATTTATTTGTTATGCTGTCTATTAAATCCTTGAATAAACGCTGAAGTTCAAGCAAATTTACCTAAGCAGACTGACCCAGCTCCAATTTCCTAATTAAACTGTGGCGCGTCTTTTGAGACAAATTTAAAGACAATTGGTTACACTCTTTTTATATTCGCTCTAAAGTTAATAATTCTAATGAATATTATAAAATACAAAGAGCGCTTGAGTATGAAATTTTTATATTTGTTTATCAAACAGGAACTGTAATCATTATGACTTGTTATTCAAAAATCTCTAAATAATTATTATACTCGTATATTGATTTTTAATTTGTTTAGTAATTTTATATAAATCTTTAATAATCTTTGCTTCTTACAATTTACTTGCGCTAACCTAAGACTCAACTGCTTAGCTTTGAATTTAATGCAAGTGCTAAGTCAGCAGCAACTTTTTAATTTTAATTTAAGCGTCTTATGCTTAAAGTGCTGCTTTTATTTTCTTTGCTATGAATGACAACTTCAACTGCGCTTATCTTTCTTTGTAGCTGACAAATGATTGCGCATATAAATCAAATGTTGCCTACGGCCATCAATATTTGCTCTACTTTAGTTCTGCTCATTTTGCTGCAGCTTTAAATGCAATTATCCTGCAAACTGCAGTTTGGCTAACAAGCAGCTTGGTCGGCATAGCCTTGTAATTTGCGGTCCAGTTAGGTTCACTTGGCTCTGACTCTGACTCTGACTCTGGCTCAGGCTCTGGCTCTGCGTGCTGCCATTAAGTGGCAACCTGAGACATGCTGCACGGCTTGTTAAGTGTAACTAAAGCTCGCTTAGCTCGACTGAAGCTCGAGGAGGTTAAACAGCGAGCATAGCCAACAGATTATGTTATTATCGGTTTTAGTATCGGGCGTCTAGGCAAGCAGCAGCTCTTGAGTTGCCTTTGTCCTCGCCTTTTGTCTTACAGCAGCTCGTCTAGAGTTTTTCCCTAGCACATAATTCAATTGATGTTGGTATTATGTCCTGCCCTGTACTTCCTCTGGCTGTTCGCATGCCAAGATGCCGTATCAAAAAAGCAAAGAGAAAAAAGTAAACTTTTTGTAGCGCGTTGCTGGCGAGGCGAAAGTTTAAGCAGCGCGCCAAATTTGACGCGTGGCAAGCAGTGCGGGCCACACATATAACGACTCCTTGGGCTGCACTCCCACTCCATTCCACTCCACTCCGTTCAGCGCTGTCAGCGGCAACGATGTGCGTTATGTGCGGATAATTGACTTTTAAAATGTGTGTGCGATATCACAACAACAACAACAACAACGCAGCAGTCGCAGTCGCTGCTGTAAAAAAGGGTCGCTGCGTATAATTAAACGGCATATTGTCACGCATCCTTGCAGCACAGCGACGTCAAGGACAACAAGCATATGTGAGACTGCAGGATTAGCTGCAAAGTGGCGCAACAGATAGAGCAAAGCGGCTTAGCTGCATCAAGTTCAGTTTGCAGTAATTATAATGCTCAACTAGTGTGTTGAGTAAACAATAAACAATAGTGACATTCAATTAAATTAAAGAATAAACTAAAACAGGGCAAGGGCAAGCACTGAGTGCTGTCATTTCTTTTTGAAATCAAGAGCAAAGCTCTGACTACTCTTAGTGTTTAGCAAATTAGAAATTCACAATTCGCGCCCACAGAGCAAAATCTCAAGTTCGAAATTCAAAATTCGTGCCCAATTCTAAACTTAAGTGACATGGAGTTAATATATAACAATAAATGTTGCACTCAGTTGTTCTATAATTAAAGAATAACAAATCGATTAACCCTCTAATTCCAATTGAAGCTGCAAATTGATCGTAGCTATTATGTTCATTTATCATTTACTTATGTATTTATTAATACTTGTAGTTTGATGATAATATTTTTTTATGTGTTATATTATTTGAATGAATGACACGATATTCTTCGTCTACGACTTTTACTACTTTCGATCATTCAGCGAAATTTCTACTTAGCAACTCGCTTAGTCTTTGGCGCTACCTTAGCAGCTACTTAGCAACTGTTAATGCATTCTTATATATATAGACCTTG
The DNA here is from genome assembly GCF_011750605.1 of Drosophila busckii. Lineage (NCBI taxonomy): Eukaryota > Metazoa > Arthropoda > Insecta > Diptera > Drosophilidae > Drosophila > Drosophila busckii. The sequence goes on from NC_046604.1 coordinate 1,410,673, forward strand.
CCCACATGACCTGCTGTTGACTCTGATCTAATCCAATGCTCGCATAAATATTAAATTGCAACTGGCCAATACGCTAAGCCCAACTCTTAAGCCCACAGGCTTGCTCAATACCCAACTCAAGCTCGTAATTGATATCTCAGTGCGCATAATAATCGTATAGCATGCATTATAAATACTTTAAGCTACACCTGCTAGCTTAAGCGCTGACCTATAGCAGCCGAAACTAAAACCAGCAGCGAATCCGAATCCGAATGCGAATTTCGCATTTGGTATAGCAAACAAACAAACTGCCTGCCGAGCTGTAGCATTCATCAAGTTATTCACACAATTTCCGCCAACTCGGCGCACAGCTGCCCCAAAAGCCCAAAGCCTCGACTCGGTCCGTCTGTCCGTCTTTCTGTCCAAGTGGTTGACTGCTCCAAATGCCGCTGCCAGTGACTTATTTATGCAAATGGCCATAACAAATGAGGCGCACACTGACAGCGGGTGGCGGCCACGGCAACGGCGACGGGATGATGAGCGGGTGTATGCCAACCACACTGTGGAAACGATTAATTTGGTGCTGGTGGACAGTCGCAGTTACAGTTACAGTTACAGTCACAGTTACGAGCTTGCCCAGGGGGCAAAAGCGTGAGTGTAAGTGAGAGCGAGATGCTGGCGGAGATGTCCAGCGTATTGCTCAATCGTTTGGTTTGGTTGGGTTGGGTTCGCTCAAATTAGAAGTCAACAGCAAGGGGTCGGATAGTGTGGAGGGGGCTGGCGGCTCATTATTGAAACATGTTGCTTACATTTGTTATGCAAAGGCGACATTCATGCTAAATGGAAGCTGGCTACCAGCCTGTAGCGTGGTAGGGGGTGGGGAGTTAGGTAGTCATATGTATCTGTATCCATCAGGCTTATTGGCATGTCGCCCGCTCGAGGCTGCAAGCTTAGCCAATCCGTTTGTTTGCGTTGCGCTCGTTGTGCAAAATTTCTATAAATGCCTTTGCCATTGCCATTGCCACGCCCACTCCCCTAACGCCCACCACACCACTACACTAATGGCAATTTGATGCGCTGCTGTGTTGACTTTCGTATCAGCACGCCGCACGCTCCAAGCTTCAGCTCAAGCTTTTGTGCCTTTCAAATTCAATGCAATGTGCTGCTGCTGCTGTATGTATGTGTGTGTATCTGTGTGTGTTTGCCAGTTAAACTATTTACGCTGCTGCTTTGCAACAGTTTTCTATACATGGTGCGCTCTTTAACGTTAAATGTGTGCAAATGACAGCAATATGATGCACAAGCTGTTAGCCCTGTGAAAGGTTTTAGTGTCACTGTCAGCAGGTGTTGATAGCTTCAAAAAAAGCAGAAGAGACACACACACACACACACATACACATGCAAATGTGTGTGGCAGCCGTGCAAAGGTCAAAGCTATTTTAGCTGCTGCTGCTGTTGACACTCGAAGCATTTGCTAATCAAATGTGGCCAAGGCTACGAGCTGTAAGCAAACTGTTTGCTTTGCATTGATTTACCATTCACACACACACACACATACTAACACAGTATCTATGGTTTGCTGCTTGCCAACACCAGTTGCATGCAACTCTTTAAGTTTGAGTAAGTGCACAGCAGAGAAAGAAAAAATTTTGTATTGCAATTAGCTTCAATTATTTAATCAGCGCACAGTTAACTTAATTTATAATTTTTTAATGCCATTAACTCATCCATTCGCTTATAACAAAATGCGCATTAAGTGCTTTTGTAATTCTGCTTGGTTGCGCGCTTAAGGCTGCAACGCAATTACAAGCGTAACGCTTAACGCTTTAAGGCGCACAGCACTCCCTTATATACATGTATATATATAACTATATAGCGTAGGCTGCAAGTAATTTATTGCAGCTAACGAGCAGTAATGCAATTTTTTAATAGCTAATTCACAAGCAGCCCATAAACTATTCATAGCTTCATTTATGCATAGACGTATACGTAATATTTGATAACTGTTGACAAATGCTTGACATTGAACTTTGCTAAATTAATGCACAGCTATTTTAAAAGTATATAATTTTTTATATTTTTATATATATATTATATATATATAGCGTAATCTATAGCGCTTCGATTATAATGCATGCTGCTCTAACAATTTTCACTGATGGCTTAAATCATAAAAATAGCCAAAAAAAATGTTTAAAATCATTTCATGCTTTTTATACAAACAATGCAGTTCTTTAAGAACTTTAAAGCGGAATTGTAAAGAGTAAAGAGTTCAAAGAAAATCAATTAGAAGCCTGAGAAAACAGACATTAAGATAAAATATATACAATGATAAATGATAAATGTTTTTTTTTAAATCAGAATTCAAAATGAATGAATTTGCTAAAGTATGAAATAATTTATATAACTAAACTCATAATAAAAATGCAATGCACTATTTTATTATTAACACTTGGTAAGTACAAATTATATTGCAAAAATCAAGTCAATTGATATAGCTAGTGCTATAGCTTGTCTGTAGTTTCATTAAGCCAATGGCACTTGCAAATAAAATATCAATTCAAGTATCGATTGCAGCAAATCAAAAAGCGTTGCACAAAAAATTTCAATTAACCTCTTAGTTTATTTGCTTTAGTTTATGTTATGACTGCACAAATGTGAGCACTGCATTTATGTGTGTGTGTGAGTAAAAACTTGTGTAAATTTTAGGTTTTTGTTAGTGCAATGCATTAACTTGTCAATTTGCTAAGCGTCTTATACATTTACACAGCTCATAGCATTTGGCATGTGTGTGCCACTAGTATATGCAATTGCTATGGGTATGTGTGTGTGTGTATGTATAAATGTGTGTGTGTGCAAGTTCATGCATATTTTGTGCCTGTCACTGATTTCTCAATAGATTTCACAGAGAAATATGCATAAATCATGGCATGTGGCTGCTTGGTCCGAGCGTTAAGCAAAAGTCAGCTCAACCACACACACACACACAGACACACACATGCAGTAACATGTGTATTTCTCTAATTTTGCGTTTGTGCTCTCAAGTTGTTTTGCCTGCTTTTTTTTTTTTTCTTTATGCTTGTCTGCCTGTCAGTTTTTATTTGCTCAGCAGCAGCAGCAGCAGCAGTAAAAAAAAATGTTTGCAGTGTTGTCGCCGCAGTCAAAATGACTGTGAAAAATAAATGTTAATATGCCAAGACACAGCAGAGAGTATCGTGTGGTCTGTGATAACATACACACGCACACACACACACACACACACTTGGACTAACTAACAAAAATACGCTCATAACTCTTGCTGGTCTGGCCTGTCATGAAACATGTGAAACCGAAAAGCGTTTGCCCTAACAAGACCGCCAAGCAGTCGCTCTCTCTTTCGCTCTCTCTCTTTCCAGCTTATTTGGCATAATATACATATAATAAAAGCAGCTAACGAACATGGCAACCGACCACTATCTCGCTGCTTGGCTAACATGTCGCATAAGTTATAATCTCTGCAAAGAAATTGCAACAGCAACAACAGACACACACAGACGAGACACAGACACAGACACAGAAGTCACGCTTGCCACTGCCACCTTGCTACACTATATAGCGGTAAAATTTATGTGTATGTGCCGCTCGCGCTCAATATTGCTGCAAAGGCATATTTACGAGCAAATTTGTGTCTCTCTCACTTTCTCTCTGTGTGTTTGTGTGTGTGCAAGGACACTTTGCATATTTATGAGCTGTGCAAAGCAGCAGCAGCATGCAGCAGCAGCTACTTATAAATTTAAGCTAAAATGCTTATAGCACAGCCGACAAAACTTGGACACATTTAGCGTTTATTTATGTTTATTAAATAATGTGATAATCAGTTTAAATTTCATATTTTAGAGACTAAAAAAACTTGCATCAAAGACAAACCCCCCAAAAAAAAAGTAGGCATAGCTGAGGTATTTTAAACTTGATTTAAGCCAGTTTTTTTTACTTATATATGCTACAGTTGTAGCTTAGTAGTTGATTTAATACTATTTAAGAATTAACATGACTTTCTTGAAATAGTTGGATAGATTGGCATACTTTATAATTTTTTTTTTGAAAATTTTTCTGAACATTTTTTGGAACATTTTTATGAAATTTTTCCGAAAATTTTTGAAAATTTTTTGAAAATGTTCTGAAGTTTTTTTGAACATTTTTTGAACATCTTATGAAATTTTATGAAACAGTTTTTTGAAAATTTTTTTCTGATATTTTTTGAAAATTTTTCTGAACATTTTTTGGGAAAAATTTTAGAAATTTTTTTACAAGAAAAAGCAAATTTTTCAACATTTTTTGAAAGTTTTTGAAATTTTTTTAAATAATTTTATGAAATTTGTCCAAAAATTTTTTGAAATTTTTCGAATTATTTGTTGAAAATTTTGCTAACATTTTTTGAAAAACATTTTTTGAGGCATTTCTTATGAAATTTTGTCCGAAATTTTTTTTGAAAATTTTCCGATCATTTTTTGAACATTTTTTGGGCACATTTTATGAAATTTTTTATAAAACATTTTTTTGAAAATTTTTTCGGAAATTTTTTGCAAATTTTCTGAACATATTTTAAAAAAGAAAAAAAAATTTTTACCGAAAATTTTTTGAAAATTTTCTAAAATTTTCTGCCGATCATTATTTGAACATTTGATAGAAATTTTTATGAATTTTTTATTTTATATTTTTTTGTCCAGAATAAAATTTGAATATAATTTTTGGAATAATTTTTTTTTTGAAAATATTTTCACATTTTTTTTGAAATGTTTTTGAAAATTTTTTTTTATAATTTTATGAAATTTTTTCCCAAAAATTTTTTTGGAAAATTTTTCGTAAATTTTTTTGAAAAATTTTCTTACATTTTTTGGAACATAAATAATAGTTTTTAATTTGAAAAGGTCTGACTTAATAAACAGTAGATGAGGATTGGTTTTGGATCGGTAATGAATAATCTTAAGTAAGTGTACTTCTATAAAAAAATACGAAAATATGATGTGAAATATTAAATCTAAAAGTAAGTTAGAATTATTCTAATTGCCGGCTTTGCTTGAAAACTTGTTTTCTAAATTCAAATCATAGTCAGAAATATTCTAAGCATCTCTCTTTAGTCATCTTGTTTCCTTTATTTTTTGTTTAGCTTGCTATGGCCACGTCTTAAATTTTTAAATTTTTAATTAAATAACAAGTTTATCGCATAACCTTTTTTATTTTTGTACCAGCATCGATTGAATTTATTATTCAAAAGTAAAATATTTTATGCTTGACTGTAGAATTTTCTCCATATACTGACTTCGAGCTATTTATCCCTGATTTTCTTTCAGTGTAGCTGATGCTTGACATGTCCAGCTTGTTTGCATATCTCCATCTCTATCTTATTCTACTGCTTTCTGTTTTGCGCATAAATATGATGTTGATTTTTATGATTTTTATAATGTTTCATTATGTTGCGTTTTACGACTCAAGCGGGAACTCTCAAATGCAAAGCACTGTATGCCACACATGGCCAAGTCGTATACATGTGTGTGTGTGTAGCGGATGCGGATACACAATGCACTCACTTCGTTTTAGCTTTAATTTATGGGCCTGCTCTAAATATTGCTGCCGCTGCTGCTGCTGCCGCTTCTATTGTTGTTATCTACTTTTTGCTTTGGCTTAAACATTGCTAACGCTTACTAAGCAGTAGCAGCAGCAGCAGTGGGTGGTTGGGTGGGTAGGTTGGTAGGCAGTTTACTTTCCCGCTTTACACATTTTATGTTGCTCCGCTCCAAAAGCCAATTTTGTTGAGATTTTCGGTAACGGGCGCTCGGCACTGGTCGCACTGAGGAAACTTGCGGCCCCATTATAAGCGCATAATCTTTACAAAAAAATACAAAATACACACAGACACACACACACACACATATACAAGAGCAGCCTAATCTGCAGCTGTAAGCTGCGGCGCACTACTTTCTATATAGAGCCCAATGTTGTTAGATAATTTTGCGCTTGGCTTCTTCCGTCTTACAGTCAAACTTCGTGTAGCGTGAACTTTGACAAAAATTGTTGTGCAGCTTGCACGAAAAGTTTGCAAATAAAAGCAGTTTAATTAGTTGCATATTTAAATAGCAAGCTAAACATTAAATTTGTTTGTAGCAAAGTCTGACTGTGGTGTTCATTTTTTTAAAGACTGCGCGCTCTAATTTCTTTTTGCCAAATTTTTTACGATGGGGCTTGCCTTACAAATGACTACGAGCTCAGCTACGCTTGTGCGTAGCCACTGGGGACTGCGCTGGGTGGTGGGTGGTGGGTTGAGTGGTTGGCTGGCCCGACCGTTAGTCGTTCAGTTCTATTGCCTGCTTTATGACAGTTTCATAGACTTTTTATGTTTATGTTCGGGGCGTTTAGCGTCGCAGCTGTTGCGCTATATGGACAACGCGTAAGAGTGCGTGTGCGTATGCGCATGTGTGTTGGTGTGTGTGTGTTTCATATTTGCGTTTCTTATCTGCACGTAATTAAGGCAATGGACAAACGGCCTGGCGCTGCGGCTGGTGCTCGGGCTGCTCCTTGGAGGCCTTTGCCAGTTTCTAATCATCGTCGCCATCAACATCCATTGGCATTCGCCCAGGCCCTTAACCCTAGAACTCTTGTGCTTGTTTTTGCTGTTGTTGTTGTTGTTCCTTGGCGCCGCCAAACTATTTGGCTTACACAATGCTCACGGGAGCAATAATGTCTGGCACGTCTTCCCCTCGATTTCAAAGCTTACAGCAGCTGCTACCGTTCAAGCGCCCTCACCCTCAGCCTCACCCCTTAGACCTGGCGCTCATCTCAATGCGACCCCTCATCATCATCATCATCGCCAGCTTGTATTTATTTGATGTTTGAGCTCGCCCCAAAGCTGCGTCCAACAGTCAGCTCTGCGCATATTTGCACCTGCGGCAATTTTCAGTCTGTCTGTCTTGACTGTCAGTCTGACGTTCTCTTGGCTGATTGGTAACAGGTTACAGTTAACAGATTTTTGCTGTTGATTTTGCTTTGAATTTTTAATTACTCATCGGTTTATGGCAGCAACTTCTTCGAGCGAGGGCTGAACTAACAAAACAAAAAAAAAAAGAATTGCCAGTGCGTGTGCTGCTGGCAAATTGAAATTCTTTGCTGCATGTTGCAGTTTGAATTGCAGCAAAAACAGTTAAAGGCAAACATATATATGGTATAAAAATGTTTAATTTGTGGCTTTTATTTTGTTGTTAATAAGCAATAAATATTTGCTTAACAAGCGCTGCGCTTACTATAAAATATTTAAAAATGTTGCAAATATTTTGTTATCATAAAAAAGTTGCAGATAATTTGCTGCTAACTAAAATAATTTATTATAATAATACAAATGATTCAAATGTTTTATAACATTAAAAAGGCGCAATATTTAATAAACAATAAAAGCTCTGCAAATATTTGAAGCCATAAGTGCATGGACAACAGCTCGTATACTTAATTTTACTTTTTCTCATGCACTTTGTCTGCCTTTGTTTGCCTCTACTGCAGCCCTCGTTCGGCTATCAAATGCAAGCTGCTGCATTTTAATGAGTGAGCATTGTATCTGTTGCTCAACTGGCTGCCACGACGTCGCGTAGGATATCCTGGCATATCCTAGACTGCAGCTCCTATGCTGAGTTTTAATTTGCAGTAGCGCGCGCTGGCTAAATGAGCAGCGCTCGTAAATTCGCACATTAACTGGCATTAAAGCTGCTCGCTGGGCAAGCCAAGCTTTAAACGTGTTAAGCACATAAAATTTCGTTGGACGACAGCTGGGCTGCAGCCAATTTTGATAAGCGAAAGCAAAATTTGTGCTGGATTTGGAGCGCGCTGTGTGTTGTTTGCTTGTTTGCCTGCCTGCCTGCCTGTCAATGTGGAGGGAGCGAGGGGGAGAGCGAGAGCAGACAGCGAAAGCAAAAGATACGAGAAATAAAGTAAAATAAAATATTTCTACATTAAAGGTGACAGCGGCAGGCGTTGACAGTGTCGGCGGCTGGTCGTGCCAGGGCTGTTGACATGAGCGCAGGAAGTAAGCAAACACTGGGCGTACTTTGATGGGCGTGGCAGCAGCCAGCGACTGTGCGTGTGTTGATTTTTGTCGTAAATTGATTTTAACAGCAAATGGCAAACAGCAGCAGCAGCAGCAACAGCAGCAACAATGAAGCAGCATTTAAAAATGTATTTAAAAGCAACTTAGAAGCGAGAGAGCGAGAACGTGAGCGTGAGTGTGACGCGTTTGCTGATTAGAAAAAATTATTACATAAAATTTATGTTAGTTGCATGTGCCGAGAACGAGGACGACAGAGTTTATGGCAAACAAGACACGACAGCAGCTCCCAAAGGCTGTTAATGGCTTCCTTTCAAGGCGAAGGCAACTTGCTGCGTTGCTGTCGCGCGTTGTCTGCCAAGTTGGCTAAACTGCGTTATGGCAACCACAAAAGCAGCAGCAACAGCAACAGCAGCAGCAACAGCAGCAACAACAAGCTTAATAAATGTCGACACAAAAGCAGCAACTGCTGGGGCTTGCAACATGTTAAGCAGGTGTTCCAAAATCACTTACGTTAAAACATGAAAACAACAAAGCGCGTTGCTTGCTGCTTGTTGCTGTGGGCGACAACTACAAAACAAATCATTTGATTTTGTTAGACGCGTCGTATGCGCAATATGCAACAAATGTGTAGCACAAATGTCATAGCAATTAAAACTAATATTTATTTTTTTTGGCACAAATTTAATTAGCCAGTAAGCTGAGCGCTCTGTGCGTTTCAACATGCTCAAGCGCTTTGTGTAGCGCAGCAGCAGCAGCAGCAAAAATTCAACTGAATTATGCATAAAGTTCAGTCAGCGGCTGAGACCAAGACTGAGAGGCGACTGCGACTTCCTGCGCCACTCTGTGGCTGTTGTGGCGAACGCAGGCGGCCGGAAGTACACGTTGACAACTCGCACTTCGTACAGCGGACAACTTCCGGCGCTGGTCTGGTCTGGGCTCTGGGCTCTGCTTGCTTTTTGTGGTTGGCAAACTTTATGAACTCCACATGACAACGACAACAGCAGCAGCAGCAAGTACGCTTGGTAGGTCAGCCGGCAAAGCAAAGAGAGTGCCTGAAACCTCAGCCAGGCAGGCAGCAACAACACTGTTTGGCTGTGTGTGTGTGGGCTTAAGCTAACTTTAAATTAAGCTTAGTGGCTGAAATTAATTTACGCGTCGCCATGCAGCGTAACAAGCAAGCAGCAAAAACAATAAACACAAAACAAACAACGACACATGGGCAACAAGCCGCAGGCCTTGTCGTCTCTACACAAACTGCTGTAAAATCACTGAACCCGCTACAAGGTAAAAGCCAAGTCGTTAAATTCCAAACACACACGCGCACACACACACACACACACACACACACATTTAAATATGTTTAAACAACGGCGCTCATCTTAACTGAATTCTGCTGTTGCTGCTGTAATTAAATGATATAAGACATGAGGCTAAGATTAATTGCTGCTTAAGCTACGGCACAATAAAATTTTTTCATAGCCAGCCTAAGCCTTAAAAATAAAAGCATAAAATTCTAAAAATAAATGAGCCAGGGGTGGTGGCTGTCTAGCTTAGCTGCAGCTATTGTTCCATCCACTTGTTAATAAACAAGCCAAGCGAGTAGAACAAAAGCCTACGAACTTATAGAAAACAAAGGGGCAGGACAACTAACAATTAGGCTGAACATTTTTATTATTGCTTGAGAGCGGTGTTAAGCTCAATTTGTAAATGATAAATAAGCGACTAAAATAAATACATATGTATTTGCATTTGAGCATTTTACTAACTCTATGAGCAATTTCTTGCAGTGTAGCTCTGTCTGATTTTATACAAATTGTGATAGATCTCAAAGTCTTTGAGTTGCTTATACTTAAAATGAAATATTTATATGAGTTTCCCAATAGAAATTGACCTGCAGCTTATAAATAAAATATTAATGAAAAGAGACATTGCTTTTATTTTGATTTAATTATTCATTAATACTTTTTATATTTATTCTGAGCTGCAATCCATGCCTTTATTATTTTTAAGACAACACTGCGTGCTCACATTTTTCCACAACTTCTTGCTGCCCTTTTTCATATTTAAAAGTGTATACAAAAAAATGGCAGCAAGACAAACAAAGCAGCTGCAGCCTAAACAGAGCCACAGCAGTCAATTGTTTTGGGCTCTTGTTGGCATTGCATTGACACCAAACAAAAGGCTAATTGGAATGTTAACAGCCAGCGTCAATTTTTTTTATTGGCAAGCCTAAAACGTAGAGAGGCTGACTGGCTGCACATAAGTAAACGGAACTGTTGCTGCTGCTGCTGCTGCTGCTGCTGGTAGCGAAATGAAAAATTGTTTTTTAAATGAATTCAATAACGTGCGAACCGCACAAAAAGGCGCAGCTACAAAAAACACATATTAAGACCCACGAAGAAAGAAAGCAAGAAAGAAAGTCTTTGCTGCTTTGGTCTGACTGCTGGCAAAAGAGGGCGTGGCTAATACACGCACACACACATAAACATAAACAGAACAGACAGTCAGTTGCCAGGCTTATTTGCATTTCAATTTGCATAAGTGTTGCCCTTTGTGCGTGTGCGTTTGTATCTGTGTGTGTGTGTATCTGTCTGTGTGTAGCGCATACATCATATAAATTCTCATGGCGCTGATAGATGTAACGCCCACGTCGCGACTTGTATGGGCGTGTAACAAACGAATCGGAAACAACACGTGTTGCCAAACACACACACACACACAGCTACACAGCTGTAGGTTTTGATCTATGTGCTTGTCTTTGTATGCGCACAAGGTAAAGGTTGAAGCGCTGACCCGCATACGCATAAAAGAAAGATATAGCATATGAGATATAGCATGGATGGAAACCTGATGCTCAGTTCTCAGGCCTGGACTATTGATAACAACTGACGTTTGCATAAATAACAAAAAATTATTGCGCACATCCATCATCATTGCCATGCAGCTTGGCCTGGCATAGCAAATTGTCTAATATTGTATAAAAGGATTTTGTGTTTTTTGGCTGCTTTAATTTTAAATCAATACATTAATGTGCTTACATATTAAATTTATTTTAACGCAATTGCTTTGCTTGTTGTTCCAGCTCTGCAAAGTTAGCTACAACATTTGATTTGATTGTTTCTGAAAATGCTTTTACCAATATCATCCACATAATAATAATAATAAAAAGTGATATTTTGACAGGCTTGCGTAGCATTTGTTAAGGCATATTTCAAGTCATCAAGTTGACAATTTGTGAGTGCGGGCCAAAGTTCAAAATGGACTTGAAGTGGGTCAGCGTATCGACAAACAGGCGTAGCCCACAGCATTAGCAGCAGTTGAAAGTTATAAAAAGCTTAGCAAAGTTTGTTAGACAAACAGACAACAGAATTTAATGTGTATTGCTTTGCTTTAATATTTGATTTGGCAACAGTTTTAAATTATGCTACACACTCATTCATTCATTCGTTCGTTTGCCTCGTCTGCTGCTTCTCGTTGCACATAAATCAAATAAATTGTTTAACGCGCGATTAGCAAAAATTTTATAATAATTTTCCCATTTGCGTGTTCCTTTTTTTTTTTTTTGCATGCCCATACATTATGTATATATCATACGCGCTGTCTGCAACTGTAGCTGTGTGTGTGTTGTGTCGCTTTTGCTTGATTGTCTCTCTCTCGCTCTGCTGTTGTTGTTGAAAAATTTTCCAAACGATTTGCGGCATACGCCGCATTGAATGTTTTTCACGCTTAAAATGCGCTGCAAAATGATTATTATGATTAATAAATAAATTATGTGCAGGACGAGCAGTGTATATATTGCAGCTGTTTAAAGTGCGTTGCGTATACGCAATGTGCGGCAAGCATATTTAAAAAAATATCAAAATATTAATATTGTTTTCATGCTGTTTTCTTGAGGTCTTTAAAGCTATTATAGCATATACTTTTGCATTGTTTTAACGATTGGCAAGCGCAGAGTAATTTTGCCTCAGCTGCCAGCGCTGCCAACGCACAGCTGCGCCTGATGGGCTATGGCAGCTTCAATTGTGCCGCCGCCCCCTCAGCCAGTCGAGCACTCGCACTCTGGCTATGACCTACACTTTGAGAGTCATCAGCATGGCAGGGCAGGCAGCGAGGGCTGTTATGAATTATCGCCTGCCAGATGAACATTTAATGATGTACACAATGCTTCGGCGACAATGGCTGACGCTTGTCCTTTTACTGTTGGCAATTTTAATAAATTTAACAGTTGAACGCATCGCTCAGCTTACGCATCTTTCATCTTTTATCAATAAGCATGCGATAGCACTTGACTGAGCGAACGAGAGAGCGACATTGAGTGTCGATGTCATGCAGGCAATTAAATAAATGTGCAACAACGCTTCCGCCCACATCCGCTGCTCACGCCCATTAACTTTTGCCTGCTTATTGGCAAGCCATCAACGTTGAATTTATGAGGCTGGCTCTGATTTATCAGCCCATTGCACACGCACAAATACAAACACAAACACACACAAGCAAGCAGGCAGCAGGTCATAAAGGACACACTTACCGATAATTCGAGTTGAGCTGCACATCGCCAATGGCCACGTTCTCAAACAATGTCGGACAGCAGGTCCATCTGGCCCAGTAGAAGGTGAAGTCAGTCGAATCATAATGCTCGGTGAAACGGCACTGAAGCACCAAATCGACGCCTTCGCGTGTATCCAGCGATTCATCAGCGTGCATCATGTGGAGCAGCAAGCAGAGCCACAGAGAAGCTGCAAAAGATGGAGCAGAGTGTGGTTAGGTTCAATGCATATTACGTATACGTATTGAGCGCACTTTGATTGCGCAGCATACATTTAATTAAGATTGCAAAGAGCAAAGAGCTGCATAGATAGCTAGAGAAATTGCAACCGCGGGCGTTGCCTTAACTGATTTGATTTATTTTATTTATCGCAGCAACAGTCGCGGCGGTTACGTATACGCATCGATATACACGCAAAACAAAAACAGCAAAAAAGAAAATATTGTAAAATTGTAAATCTGCCACCACAAAATAAATAAAACACACACACACATACACGCAAGCAAGCAAGCATGGAATTTTTCTGTATAAGCAAGTTACACATTCCAGTTTGGTTTACAACTCAATTTCATAAAAGTTTTATGCAATTTATGGCGTTCTAAAACTTAATTCAATGCACATGAGCAATGCTTGTTAGTTGAGCTATAAACACTATGCACAGTTATTAGTTTATGCTTGCGCTGAAATTGATTTTTAAATAGTAACAGTTTGAGATGCACTACAAACAAGCAAAGCATGCAGCTTAGTTTAGCGCGTGTGTGTCTGGGAACTAAATGGAGCAAATGGTCGAGAGCTGGGGTCGAGTGTGCAGCTCGCTTGGGAGCATTGTTTGTATACATGGAGCGCTTAGTTTTAATTTGTCTGCTTGCAGTTCATTTTTTCTGCTGCTGCCCCGCTCTATATTTTGTTTGCACAAATCTGTTTTTTGTATGCCACACACACACACACACACACACACATATATATATATACATATATATTTTTTTCTAGCGAACACTTCATTGTGTGTATGCATTTGATATTGTGTTGAGATTTTTCATGCGCTGACGTATAAAACAAACAGCTCAATATACTTGGGGCAACAGCAGCTTTTTTTCAATTTCCATATATATATTTTTGAATATTTTTATTTAAACTTTACGCTCGGTTCGGTGTTATTGCAATTAACATTGCTTGTTGTCCATAAACAGAAATGCAAGCAAAACAAATATAAATCTGTTGGAATTATTGCCACACTTTGTTTGCCTAACTGCTGCCACTTGAAATAGCAAATGATTTTTTGCCCAAAACTAAACTATCAGCTTAAAAGCATATAAGAGCCTTCTGCTTCAACAATTCTATGCAATGATCGAAGAATAATACAACACACACACACACGCACACTGATGCATGCGCTAGCTTAATTATATTTAATTGAGTTGTTGAATTTAATTGAATTTCGAGCTTAAATTAAACTGCCCAAAGTGTTTTTGCTATTGATATTTAATTTAAATTAGTTTTTAGCTGTAAATAATAAATATGACATAACAGTTGCATTTAAATTTGCATTACGCAAATGCTTACTACGTTTTTCTTTTGCAGCTACTTTTGCATATTTTTTATGTAAACGTTAGTCTGGCTGCATATGCATTTTAATAGCAGCTACTGTTTGTTTTATGTAAGTTGCTTTGGCTTAAATTAACATGTTGGCGTAAAAAGCAAATGCGAAATAGCTGCAAACGCTTTTAAGCTGCTTAAATTAAATGCAATTTGCTTAAAAACTATTTGTATAGGCTCTTAAAATAATGCATATTTCTGAGTAAATACTGTTGTGCAGTGTCTGCAATAATTAGACACACATACGCAGCATTTAAAGTCTTGAGTTGGCTGCTTAAGCATTCATTTCTCCAGCGGCTTATATAAATTTTTCAATTGTTGCCATGGCACTGAGGCACAAGTTGCTTCAAGTACTTAAAAATTCATAAATGCAAGTTACTGCTCTCGCATTGCTCTGTGGGGAATGCTGATCGAGCTGAGTCCAGTACAGTGTGTAGTGCTGACTTTTTGGGTTCATTTGCCTCGGCGTCGAGTCAAAAGTCTGCATGCCAACAAAACAAAACAAAACACACAGACACACACAGCAAATATAAAAAACATGCATGCACTTTGTAATAAGAAAAACTTTTGACTTGCATTTTTGCAGCATTTCTTTCTCTGTGTGTGTGTGTGTGTGTGTTTGTGATGTCTTCATAAAACCAAATGAAATCAAAGCAGCAAGAAAAACACAATTGTAAATGGGTAGCCATAAGCAACAGCAACAACAAAGAACTGAGGCATGCCGCATTTTAAATATCCTTAGGTTTGACATTCATTGTATAAGTTGAGATTAAAACTTTTATCAACTCGCAATCAAGTTGAACTCAATTGCTGCAGCACGCTAAGCGCTCAAGTGCTTGGCTGTATATATCTTTGTTGCTGCTGCTTAACGTAATCAACCGCCTGAGCAGTGCGCATAACTCATGAAATACTCTCTACTTTGCTAGCATTTGCCACAGGATACTTGAAACATATGCAGCCGCAGTGTAATGCACTTTTAGCACTGCCGGCGTCGACGTCTGTTTCCTGCACACACACACACACACACACACACACACACACACATACATATATATAGACATTACGACAACGTTTCGGTTGCCTGCTTGACTTGTTTCTAATTATTTATTTCATACTCGTATAAAGTGTAGCATACTTTTGTGCGTAGACAAGAATTATGACCATGTTGGCAGTTGCTATTTGTACTCCACTGTATGCGTGTGTGTGTGTGTGTGTGTGTGCTATTTTAAAAAGATTTCATGGTACAACGCCGACGCCAACGCCAACAAGCAACAACAGGAAGATGTTTGCCAGCAGTCGCCTCATGCCATATCAGCCGAAGTATAACTAATGTAAGTTGCTTTCATATTAAATATGTGTCTGTATCCATGTAGCGCTCTTCCTCTTTCGTACGCTCTCTCTCTCTCTTTGTGTGTGTGTACTATACTTAAAACAAGCTGCTTGACTTGTTTACTTGTGGCCTGAACTTGCCAGCAGCACACGCTTCAGCTCGCCCCCCGCTTGCGCTTTGGGCAGCCCGCATGCTTTTGCTTTTCTTTCTGCTTAATGCGAATTTCTGCTTTTAACAACAGCTATTGTTGTTATTTTTGCTGTGTTCGTGTATGTGTGTGTATGGCATAAATATAATATGCAGTCTCGCCTTGCTGTATTGCTATAAAATATATTACTTTTTAGTCCTGCCTGCCATGCAGGCTGACTCTGGCGTCTTTGCTTGTAATTTCAGCTCATAACAATTACAACAACAGCAATTTCTCTGGCGCTGCAAAGAATCAACAACATAGGCGCACTGTTCACTGTAATGTGCTGCTGACATGCGTTGCAGTTGTTGCTGTAGCTGTAGCTGTTGCTGTTGCTGGTGTTATGACCAAATGTCATAAGTCTTTGGTGTTAAACAGCAAGAGCGAGCAAATTTGTAACTGAGCTGCCGCCTTTGTGCTCCACTTTGGTCACTGGGACTTAATCCACACAATCAAATTATAAAAATGTACACACGTTAATGTGCGTGTGTGTGTGTGTGTGTGTGGGCTCAACATGATGCAAGTGCAGCATCGTTCAGTTGGCAAATGAGGCAACTGCCACTCGATATGAGCTTACAGAGCAAACACTTACTGAGAAAATACTAAAGACTGTCGCATGCGGCATGCGGCAAGCTGCAGGTAGCTTAAGCAGACAAATATTTGCGGCACATAAAGCATAATAAGCGATACAGCTTGAAGAGAGCGAGAGCTCAGTGCCGCAATTGGCACAAATGCCTCGTTGCAATCGATGTGCAAACAAAAGAAACGAGAAACGATTAAAGTCAACTCTTTAGCTTAATGAGAACTTTTGTTGCTCTCTCACTCCGTGTCTGTGTGTGTGTGTGTGTGTTAGCTCTTGTGAGGTAGCATTAAAAGTGCTTAGACAACTCATTAAAAAGCCAGCATGTGCAACATTTTGCAAATTAACTGCAAACGTTGCGTATACGCCGCATAGCACAAAAGTATTTGCTCAACCGCTGACGAGCTTAGTGCGCTGGCAATTATTGCAATTGTTATGCGACTAGAGCATGCTCTCAAACTGCAACTATTGCCTAAGCTAATAAATAATAAGAATTTTTGCTACAAAATTGCTCATGCTGAACTCAACGTTTGAAATTTTGGCTTTAAGTGTGCGCGGCTTGCAAAATACTTCAGCTAGCAAACTAATACGCATATATATAGAAGTCGAGCAAAGTTTTACGCTGCGTATGCGTAACAGCTGGCTGGCTGGCTGTTGACTCTTCGCAGCTGAGATTGCAAACTGTGTGTGGGGGGATTGGGGATTGCCACTCAGAATACCCAATTTCACTTTAATTAAAACATTCGCAGTGCCTTTTACCCATTTGCAGCTAGTAATGTTACAAAAGTTGGCGCAACCCTTTGCACACAAACACAAACAAACAGACAGAGGCATAGAGCGAGAGGGGGCGGCAGAGCTAAGCTGGGTGGGCGCACGTACGTATATTACATAATATGCCATTAATAAAAGTGTTTAAAGTTCACTTAAGTGCCACATGGAGCTTTAGACAAACGGAAACCGTATCAACAACAGTTAGTGCAAACTGAGCAAGCTCAAACTTGCACAAGCAAGCACCAAATGACTACGACAAGTGGCAAGTGGGTGGGAATTGGAATTGGTTTGCTGCCTGGGCTTTGGCTTGCTTACCTCGCCATACGCTATGCCATGATAGACTAACACGCAGTTGGATTTATATGCGGCGAGCGCAAAGCAAACATGCGCGCTCAGTATGGGGACATAAAAGTGAAGCTTGCTGTGAGATAGCCTGAGCATATAGAGATGCTTAGACAGATGGATAGTTCGCTTAGTTGGCTGGCGACTGCAAAAAGCAAGACAAATGCACAAATATCAGTGCTGCTGCCTTTGAGCTTGGGAGCTGCTGCTGCACATTGAAATGAAAAATCAACGTCATAGTTCACAGTTTAGAGTTCAGTTGGCTGCTTGGGTTGCTTGGGTGGCAGCAGCAAGGGACACAACTCTGCGTTGAAGGTGTCCCAATGTCCAGAGCTCGTTCATTTCCGTTGCAAGCAGAGTGGGCGAGTGGGAGACTTTGCGGCTCAGTTGGCTTGAAAGCCAAGTCAATAGGGCACGCACGCTTGCCAATAGCCCACAGCTAACAGCAGCAGCAGCAGCAGCAGTCACTTTGACTGCCTGTGATGTGTGCTATCTACTAAGCCAAGTCCAATAACCACAGTTTGCTGCATATTCTGCATACTGCCCAGACACAGACTGCAAAACGTTCTTAATTATTATTATTTGATTGCCAAACGATGCATTGAAATGTAAGACAGGTAAATTGTGATTTGATGAACGTTCTGACTAAAAATTCTGCAGAATTGTATTAAGCTAAAGCAAATTAATTAGCCAGCAAGCCACAATTGCTTTGGCTTCATTGTTTTATTATAGTTACTACGAATTCTAAGCTGCTTAGTACTGAATAAATCACTGCAACTGTAAATAGAGCTAATGAGCAATTATAAGAAATAATCACTTGTAACTTTAAATCTGACATAAATTCTGCTATACTACAAATAAAATTACAATCTGTCTTTAATTTGCATAATGTAAATTATATCAAAGAATATTTATTGTTATTTTATTTAATTTAGTATTTTAGTTATATTTATATAAATTTTGTATTTAAAATTTCTAGAGCATTCATGCGTCTATTAAACTGCATTTAATACTTTTGCTGCCTCAGCGTTGCTGCACTTGTTTGCCTATTTTAAGTGCCACGCCCACTCGTTGATGTGCATTTAATCTGTCATAATTCGTGCGACAATTGAAAATGCGGCGTGGCATGAGCTGAGCTGCGTTGGGTTGTGTAACTGGCAACTGCATAAATCATGTGGTTAAACATAAAACTTAATTTGTTGTAAATTAAATAATTCCAAATATTTGCAAATTGTTCAGCATGGCATTACATGACTTTTTGGAGAGCAACATGCAGCAGCGGCAGCAGCAGCAGCAGCAGCAGCAGAACAAGAGCCACAGCAATGACTGCAGCATTTACCACAAAATTTATGACTGCATTAACAAATACAAGCGCAACACACACACACACGCAGTCGTTTGACCATTTTTGGTTGTATTCTTGTTTTGTTGCACATGCCGCAAGCAGCCGCAGCCGCAGCAGCAGCAGCAGCAGCAATGTTGCTGCTCTCTAAGAAAACATAATTTAATTTGAAGCTTTATTATTTGTGCTGCTGCTAAATTTAAAACAAAATTGTGCTTGTTGCTGTTGTCAGTCAGTGTTGCAAATTGCATTTGGCTCTTAGTTTGAGTGAAGAGCGCAGCAACAGCTGCTGTCACTTAATTAAATTATTATATTAATTAGGCCTGCGTGCGAATTGTTGACACACATTTTTCGTTGCGAGCAAAAAGCGCACTGATTGCCATGAACTTCAATTGAGTGGGCACAGTTTTAACACAATTTAAAAATTGTTTATAAACTAAAAGCAACAACCGAACTTTAACTCGATTTGCTGCATAACAAAAACTTGTAAATTGCATTGCTTTATTAAATCAATTACAAAATCAACTTGAAGCTAACCCAGCAAAAAAAGCATTGAAAATCAATTCATAAGCCAAAGCTTCAACTGTCGAGTCCATTTTGAGTTTCAGTAGCTAAAAATATGCATATGCAATTCCCATAAGCATAATCCCTGGCAGATTTAATATTTTCCAAATGTCTCACACTCACTTTTTGTGTTATGTTTGCTCTGCTAGTTTTTTTTTTCTTGATGTGTCTGCTTTTAGTTTTTTGCATATATTTTGAAGCTCTTCATCCAGCAGCGTTAGAAAAAGAGTGTGAGACAGTCAGACAGGCAGACAGACAAGGACGACGCTTATCTCAAATTTTGTGGCTAAACGCATATTCTAACAAATTTTTGTCATGTTTTTGCCTTTTGCTGTTGTTTTTGTTGCTGTTGCTGTTGTGTTTGTTGTTTGTTGTTTGTGCGAATAATTTAAGAACAGGCACCTTTGACACTTGCAACTGACACTCTGCCATAAGCAGACCGAGCAGACCAAACGCTTTAATTTAATATGCCGTTGAGCAGGCAAAACCAAATCCCAAAAGTCTACCCAAATCACTTTTGGTAACTATCTGCGTGGAAGGGATAGCGTAACATATATTTTTGCGACTGGCGCAAAGGGTTTTCTACCCAGACACACACAAACACACACACACACACAGAGATATATTTATGAGGTCCTCGTGGATTTTCATTGAGATAAGCGTTGGCATTTAGGCAACAAGCGTTTTGAACTTGTGTGTGCGCGCTTAAATTTTTGCATATTTATTGAGCACAAATTTAATTTAGCTATTACAGTTTGGCAAGCACTGTGCGTCGCTAACAAATCAATTGTGCCATGAAGCGCAGTTACGTGTGCTACGCTGCGTATACATAATGAGTTTAGCTTAAAGCACAAAACGAAAAATAAGTAAAAGCTTGGCCAAACACTAAGACGCAGACAAAACTAACGAGCTCCAGCTCTGGCTCTGGCCAAGTGAAGCGGCAAAAACTGACAACAGCATGAAAAATTGTCACTGACTGAGAGTTAAGAGCGCCGGAGTGTGGGCCAATCCAATGCCACTGGGGCTTGGCCATTGCCATTGCAGCAAACACTCGAGAGTAACCGGAAATGTTGCTTAATAAAAACGGATATACCAATTTAGTTTTGTTCAAATAGCAACAGCAACAGAACAGCAGCAAAAATAAAAACAACAAACAATGCAGCGAAGTAGCAATGAGTAGAAAAAACAACAACAGCAACAACAAGGACGACAACGATAAGGTTGAGACTCTGAGCTGTGTGCACAGCAGTCGTAGAAGGAGTAACGGCCAACAACTGCAAAGCTCAAATAAACACAAAAATAATAGAAATTCATTTAAAGTTAAAGCGAAAATAAAACAAAAGCGCAAGGCAACAAAACGTAGCGCAAAAAAGCAAACAGCAAAACAGCGAGAAATGCAGTTTTGCCCACAAAATGGCGACATTAAATGAATAAGAAAATACTCTATAAATTAACAGTGAGAATCTGTAAAATGCAGCTGATCAGCAAATAAATAAACACAAAGCTATATGCAGCTCGATCTTTTGCGCAATGTTGAATAATTGATACGGCAAATCGATGTGCCATAAATTTAAGAGTATAGAGTAAACAAAATTAAAGCAAAACGCAGCGTTAAAATACACAGCGCAGTGATCAGGATCAGCAGCAGCAGGACAATGGGCTGCTGCTGTTGCTGCTGCTGCTGCTGCTATGTTGAACATATTTGTAGAGCGCTCTATGGACTTTTGGACGGCCAAGAGGCTTACGTTGCTGGCGCGGAACAACTTTTAGGGTTTACTGTCGCTGAAGTTTAGCACACAGCTCACAGCTCGAGTGCTGCTATTTTTTTTTGCTATTGCCATTGCTGTTGTTGATGTTAGCCAGGCCGCAATTTTTGTGTTTTAGGTTTTTAAGCTTTTTACTTTTTGCGCTGCTTCTACTACTTTTTTTTTTGTTTGCACTTTTTTGTTCTGCGGCCAATGCAGCTCGTTTACGATTGAATGCATTTTAGCAAGCGGACTGCTCAACGAGCCTCGACTGGGGGTTTGTCTAAAACAAATGACCAAAATGACACATGGCTCGGCCAGCGCTGTACAAATATTTAGGCCAAAAATCCATGCACAACAAAAAAACAACTGCGCAGTTGTGTGTGTGTAGTTTAAATGAGAAAAATTAGTTATGTTGCTGGGTTGTCATAACTAAAAGTTGCCAGCGTCAGCTCCATTGGGCTTAGCTATATATTTAGATATAATTAGAGCTGTGGTTGAGGGGGACGGGGGTGCGCATAGATTTGTCAATTTTTATTTTGAAAAGGGTTGCCTCGCAACAAAATCGTGCGTAAAATGGCTTACAAATGCTAAATTGTCTGCGCACACAGCACACAGCAGGATATGCAGGATATGCCTGCAAAACCAAAAAGTAAACTCAACTGCTTCAGTGTAGTACGCGCTGAGCTAATGGCTGGTAACAAAATGTTGTTTCAAGCTGTGTGCACGAGCGAACTCCAATGATATTTTTTCTTATGTTGAGCTTCTTGTTTTCTTGTTTTGTTTGTTGTTGTTGCTGTCATAAAAATTCGCCAAAACCTACGCCGCCGCCGCGTTTACTGCTGGCAGCAGCTGAACTGAACTGAACTGAAACCTGCTGCTGCCTTCAAAAGAGTAAAAGATAAATAATAGCCCGTACTGATGAGAAATGCCAGCGCCATTTGAGGCAAAACGACACAGAATTGGTTTGTTATTGTTGCTGGGCTCACATGATTGAGAGCTTTGCCCCACAGGGCACCAACCACAGGTATCCACAGTATGCGCTGGCTGCGACTTTAAGTTTGCTCTGCTTCATGCTGATTAAGCTGAATATGCGTGTGTTTCCCCAAAAACAATCCCAATTTCGTTGTCTGTCATGCCCTGCGGCCTGCAGCGGCCTGCATTGAAACAAGTAAACTGCTTAACTACTCCCAGTTCCTATACCTGCTGCTAATGAAGCTTACCAAGGGGGCGAGCGCACTGGGCGTATGAGCAACATTGTTAACGTTAACGGCGTTCAACTGTGACAAATGCGTTTGCCGCTCTACACACACACACGCGTACGCATTTATGCAATATCATAACACATGTTTCTGAACATGTTGGCGGCTTAGAAATATTATTTATGAACAAAGCAACGCACACAGACAATGAAATCCCACAGTCTGCTCCCCACTCGCACGTTGCTGGACTAACACTTGTAATTTCTGCTGAGGTTTTTTGCACGTTTAGTAAATAAATCACGCGTTTGTTGTATGGGCTCCATGCCATAAAATGCTTTGTGCCACTTTTTTTTATATAAATAATTTGCTTGCAAGGCAGAGAGCGAAAAAAAACTTTGTGCGAACACTGTGAGAAAAAAATAAATCATAATTGTATAGCCATTGATAGTGTTGGGCGCATATCAAATAAAGATATATAAATAAAGTGAAAACTAAAAGCGTAAGTTGCACTAAGCTGATGGCTATAAATTTGCAGTAAATTAAATACAAATTGTAGAGCATTATATATAGAAAGAATAAAATCATGTGCAATTTGAAGTTAATAGCTGCTGGCATTTAGCTGTTAACAGTTTGCTAGTTAAGCGCTTGTAAATATTTTATAAATAAGACGGAAATTCCCTACAGTTTTCTGCCTGTGTGCCCCACACACGCTAACCTGAGAGCGAATGACCAGCACAGGCGTTGCCTGGGATGATTTATTATGTGTTGCCTATTAACGTGCGGGTTACAAGCGGTTGAGCGGTTTTGCTGCCGAGTGGGGCAAAGTAGCTCAACCCAGGCCCCCAAGGGGCGTTCTTGTAGATCATAAATAAGCGCAAATCTATAAACTAAACAAAACTAAATACATATGTTGTTTATGCATAGGAACAAGAACAACAAAGCAGCAACAGCAGCAGTAACAACAGCCACATCGACATTAAACTTGCACGCGCACGGCTACGAACATGACTTGGGGCATGTTGCAATGGGTAACAATGTTGTTGCGCTGTTTCTTGTTGTTTGGCCAAGCTAATGAGCACGAACTTGTCAATGTGTCAATTTAATTAGACAAGACACCGCAACAGCAGCTAACAGCGACAACAAATTGAATTATTACAGCGCGGCGAAGTACTTGACTTGAGCTAAAAAGGTGCAGGTGTAGCAAGCATTGCGCATACGCCGCATTGCGCGCAAGCAAATCAAATCATTTATGCTGTTGCCACACACACATGCACACACACACACATCAATAAAGCCCATTTGACAGCTCAGCTCACAGCCCTAAGAGGGCAGCCAGCACATTTCGGTCAAACAATTAACGCAGCTTTCATGATTTATGCGCGTGTGTGTGTGTCAATCTCAGCTACTATGCCCGAGCTAATTATGCTCGACCAGACTGAATGATGAGCTTGTGTTCGGACATGGGATTTAGCGACTTACGTGTGTGGCAACAATTGATTTGCACGCTTATTGTGCCATGCAACATTAGCTAGCGAGCTTAGCTGCGCATAAAAGTATGCTACACTTAACTTGCAACAAGCAGCACTTGTCGCTTCACTTCTCCGCAGATTTGTCTGCTCTCTCTCTCTCTGCCTGCCTCTCTCTCTCTCGTAGTGGTCATTCAGTGCGCTTGCTTAGCATGCAAATTTGATGACTTTAGCCATAAAACTGCGAGCCAACATTTTCATTTTCAAATTTCGCTTTGCTAAATTTTAACTACTTTTGCTTTTGCGCTGCTCTGTGGCACAATCTTTTAGTTGCTCTACTGTGGCACTTGTCATCTTCAGCTGCCTGCAGCGCAGTTTGATACTTGAGCCCAGGCAATGCCCTCGCCGCCGCCGCAGCCGCCTACGCTTTGCCATTGTTTGTCTATTTACACGAGCTCATTAACATTTGAAATGACTTTTTGCTTTTTCGCTTTCGCGCACTTATTTTAATGTTACTTGTTTTAATTTCTTTGCGTTTGGCATTAAATAAAATTTGCAAAAAATTGATGCCGAAAAAAGTTTGCTCACGCTTTAAGCAGCACTGCTTATATATATGTATATATGTTATGTATACATGCTGAAATATCTGCTTGATAGACTAAGTGCTGGCACTCATTTATGCTAATTTGCGTAATTATGCGCTTCATAAAATCACTTGGCAAATGCAGCGAACGCTCGGGCTCAAGTTCCACTTGTCGACGTTTTATTGTTGTTCTTAGCTCTTGCTGTTGTTGTTGTTGTTGTTGTTGTTGTTGTTGTAACAATTAACAACTGCAGAATGATCTGGGGAAAACAGTACGCAGCGGCAATACAAATAACACATAAAATATTGAAAAAGTTTGCGCCGAGACCGAGCACTCGCTTTTCAAATGAAAATGATGAAATTTTATAAATGAGTTGCAAAAGCAAAGGCAAGCTACAAGTTTGTTAACTACGCCAGCGCTGCTGCTGGCTTTTGTTTCATAATATACTCTGTAGAATGTTTCAAGCGTTCTCGGAGTCGCTAAGTAGCTTAGAGCATACGATTTTTCTATATAATTTGTTTTTAAGTTTCGCTTTGCAGCTCTATTTTGTATGCTACAGTTTTTTTTTGAAAGAGTATTAGCTGCTAAGTCTGCCACAAATAGCATATTAAGCTTGTTGCATATGGCAAGCAGCAAAAGTTTTGCTTTTTTTTTTGCATTTGGTTTGTTCGCCTTTCATGTGAGAAGTTTTACGAATGAGGTTTACAGCTTGACGCCTGCTCAGAGAGCTTTATGTATGCTTCATTTGCTTGCTGAATAAATGAACAAGCTCTCGACTGTGCAGCAAGCGAGTGTAGCAGTGTGTGTGCGTGTGTGTGGCATGAAAACTGAAAATTAGCTGGCTTATTTGGCTTAATTATTTATGAGGCTTGTGCGCAAGCACAGTGGCTGCCAAACTGTAAACTGGCGCATGCATAAATTATGCTAAAATGTTCAATTGTTGTAACAAGGTTTTGTGTTATTTTCAATGCGCCTAATGAGCTGCCAACCCAACACGTTCAGCCAGCCAGCCAGTCAGCCCCCAATCCGTTTGTTCTATTGATAGTGCTGGGGCTTTGGCTATTAATAAACGCATTACGTGTTCGCATTTTATATATGCACATTTTATTTGTTCGCTTCATATTGAATTGCATATATGCATGTAAATATTGAATTTGAAAGCGTGACGTGTAGTTTAGCTAATGGCTTGCATCGATTTTTATTATATGCAAATATAAAATTGATAACAGCTACACACACACACAGATACACACATATAAATAGAAAAAGCAGCTTAATTTATGCATCAATAGCATTGCTGTTTGCCACACACACACACACACACACACACACACACACTACAATAAAAATCTTTGTATGTCGCACGCACAACAAAAAATATAAGAGAGCGCAGAGTATTATATTCAATTTGAGCTTGCTATCAATGCAATCTATGGCTAAACTATCAACAGTCTGACTCTCAATTTAAAACTGAACTTGTCCGTTGCGCTGGCACATTTTTCCATTGAAATGCAAATGAAATTGAATTGTTAATTTCAAATAGAAAATCCTAGCGGGCCATTCATTCAACATTGAATGTGCTCGCAATAAATGTAATGACTGGCACAGTTTTTCTCGCATTTCCTCTACACACACACATGCATATGTATGTAGTAGTTGCATATAGCTACAATGCCGAGCCTTTTGGCTGGCTGGCTGGCAGGGCTGGCGTACATCTCGCTTCCCTGGGCACTCGCCTTCACACATGCAATTGCCGGCAAAATTGGCACGCAAACAAATTTTGTAGGAAACGTGGCCCGTTATTTTTGGCATGACAGCGCGCGAGAGTGCAAAGAAAATGCCATTTTACATGTGCTTTATATATGTTACACACACACACACTCACACTCGCATATTCACTTATATATTTTATATATGTATATAGCATATGACGTTTCCGTTTCCGTTAACCCATTGAAAACATGCAGGGCGACAATTTTTATGCGTAAACATTGCCAAAAATAAAATGAAAAAAAATTTGAGCGAGCTAAAAAAGTCAACATTGAGTGCTTCAAAAAATAAAGCAATGCAAGATATAACGGTAAATATGTTAAAAAAAATTCCTATGCTACATTAGCGATGCAAAGTGCAGCTAAAACTGTCCAAACTTGTTGACAAAATGCAAAGCGTATTTATTATTTCGTTGAAATTAAATTGAGCTTACACTTAAGCTTAAACAATAAAATAAGGTTTACTAATTGTTAGCTTATCCAGCTGCTAATTAAATATATTTTTTGCATTGAATGTTAGAAACATTTATTTTAGTTCATGTGCATGAATGCAGTTCATAATCTAATTTAACTTTTAATATGCCATTTTTCTATTGAAATGCTGAACTGAATATTAAATTGCAATTAATTTCATTTTTGGCTCAATTAGTTAATGATTAAGTTTACAAAAATTACACAAATTTAAGAAAATAGTGTTTTGTATTTTAAAATTGGGCATAGTCTATAAAAAAAATACTGAGCATGCTATTTTTTATTTATTTCAATTGTAGCATAGAATTAAATTCTATGGTACAATTTGTATAGCCAGAGCAACAAAGGCCTTCAGGATTTTTTATTTATTTTCATTTTAAATTATCAGCTGAGCTTTATATATAATCATTACGTTTATTTTAGCCAACATAAATTAATTATTTAGTAATGTTAATTGAAATTTCAGAGCTACGCACTAAACTGGGTCTAGGCACAATTTAATACATTTAAATGGAACGTAACTACTTATTTAAGCCAAAGCGTAGCTGAACTAAAACCATAACAAGACCCGTTTGGTATAAATTCGTTGACAAAGGTCGAAGTCTCGTTTGGCTGCCAAAGGTTGCCAGACCATGCAAAGGGTGTGATTATGTCGCTGACACATGACACCTCCAACTCAAAGCGTACATGTGTGTGTGTGTGTGTGTGTATGCATGTGTGTGTGTGCGGTTACAGCATTGCCACCGAAAACAAAGTTAGAGAAATATTTGTAGCATATTTTTGCAGTTTTGTCCCAACAAGCGAACTGCTTTGCTTTTTTTTTTTTTGTTTTTTATTTTTTTTGTGTGTGCTTCGGACCCTTTTAGCACATGTCAAAGCATTTTGAACTTGTTGGCATTTCGTAACACTTTTTTCACCTTTCTATGACTTGCAGTCACCTCGGCTCGCTCTCTAGCTTCAGTTCCAGCAAGTGAAATGCTGTGTGTGTATTTTTGTTTTGTTGCCCGCTTTTCAAAATGCCATTTAGAAAATTCAATAGCGCTTTGATTTTGTTACGTTTATTTTCCCAAAGTGTTTTCCAAAATAAACTTCAGCCCCGTACCCCCTCCCACTGTTTATGCTACTGATTCAGCCCCCAAATCGATTTGGTCGTTTGTTGATTTTTCGTTGCGTTTTGTTTAGCGTGAAAATCAAACTGTTAATTTGCGCTTTTGTCTGCGTAGATTACCGTACACAGTTCAGTTCACTCTGGCAGCTTAGAACACAGTCTATAAGCCCCCAATTCAGCAGCCAGACCAAACGTGGTCAACAAATTTTGACCAGGCTTTCAACACAAAAAGCACTTTGGCCAAAGCTTGTGCGCTTGTTTGTTGATTTAGTTGTTTGTTTGTTATTGTTTCTGTTGTTGCTGTGGCTTGAAATTAATGTTTGTTGAAAGGATTTAATAAGTAAACGATTTTCATTTTCATTTCCAGCGCCAAACGCAATGTCTAATGGGCTACACTTTCTTTCCACTGACTGGTGCTATGAATATGCAAGAGTGAAGTGACTTGCGACTGAGAGTGCGACATAGACATCATCAATCAACATCAATGCAAATTCAAGTCAAAAGATGAGCAGCTGATAGACAATAAAGCAAGAAAATTGAAAGCACACCGAACTGAACCTAAGAGCGCTCATCTCTCTCTCGCAAAATCTGAAAAACTGCATATAATTAATCAACTTTGATGGCAATGCAGGCCTCGGCAGGTAGATGAATGGAAGCTGCGAAATACTTAAAGCTGCCGCATCGATACATCAATGAAATTATATATAGCAAATAAAATAAGCGTATTGTAAACAATAAACAATAGCAATAGAATAAATAATCTTTGTAATTGTTGTCTTATGACCACAGCAGCAGCATATTAAAATTATTTAAAATTAAACAAAAAGCAGCTGCGCAGCTTTGGGTTTTTAGTCAAAAGTTGCACATAAATTCCTTCGATTCTTAAATGTTTCACTGTATTATGCTCGTATTGCTGCTAAAAACAAATTTGCATCATTATATTTGGCATATTAAAAATTTAAAAATTTTTGTTGCATATTTTGTCAAAGTATCGAAAATCTTAGCTTCTCTAAATTCGAATGCAGTTCCATTCAGAGTCTAACTCTAACTCATGAAACTCTGAAATCGTACCCCAATTTACTAAGTTAGAGCCTATTAAAGTTTGATATTTTACATAAATTTGTGTTGTTTATTTGCTCTTTTTTTCATAACTAAATAATTTGTATATCCATTTCAATTGTTTGGCCATTGTCCATTCATTAGCAAATAACATAAGTGTAGTGTAAACAATATACACGCTAAATAATAAATAATATTTATATTCAACATGTAAAACTTGTGTAAGCTTTGTTTTATAATTTATTGAAAAGCCAGCACTAACTCAATTTATAAACTGATTGCTTAACAAGCATAAGAAAGTTAACGACCAAATCACATACAGTTTAGCAGCGAACAAAAAGCAGCAAAGAGAGCTAAAGAGAGAGAGAGAGCAGAGAGGGTAGCCGACCTACTTAGCTATCAATTTTTGGGCATTTGTTATTTTGTGCGGCATTGGCGCCTAGGCTAAAAATTAACTTCACGCCAACTATTAAAAAGTCTTATTAGATTTTTCTTTTATGCCAAAGTTTTGGCTGCTGCTGCTGCCGTTGGCAACAACAAAGGGAAAAGCTGCTCGCATGCTTGGGCTATGGCCATGGCTAACGCCATCTACCGCAGACATCACACGATGCTAGTTACTTTACTTTTAATTACTTTTGTGAAAATTCATTTATCACTTTTATCCCAAGCTCAAACTGAAGCGAGACTAGCACGCGTTTGGCCAAAACGACTGACTGGCCACGAAGATCTATGCGCAGAGCCATTTTTCACTGGCAAACTTTTCTCACACACACACACACACACACAGACAGATTACTCGAAAATAGCGTAGGATGTGTGGGTGGTGGGCGGTGGGTGGCTGGGTATTTGGTTGTGTAAAATTGAACGCCCTTTGGCCAGTCATCGGCCAGTTTGGCAGCTAAAAAAGTCAAGTGGAAATTCAATGATGCCATTAATTGGCCAAAGTTTTCACTTATGTTCTGATTTTTGCCACAAACTCTCCGACACACACACACACACACACACATGCGAACTGAATTGGCGCTGGCCTTGGCTAAAAGCTGCAGCTGAAAACTGTGCCAGGAAGTACAAATGTTGCTGCCTGCTAAATTTACGGTTTCCAGTTGAAACTTTAGCCCAGTCGCAATAGCCAAAGCACGCCAAATTGCATGAAAATCAGTTTAGCCAACCAGCCAGCCAGCCAACCAACCAACCAACTAACGCCTACATGGTAGTAGCTGCTCCTCGAGGCATTGCAGCAGCTGGAGGGCCATTTATCTTGCAATTGCAACTAGCGCGGCATTGTAAACGCTTCCTGCATATGCTGCATGCCACATGCCACAGTGGGGCATGATCGGCAAGCTAAGCGTATATGGCATTAAATGAAAGAAAGTGCGCAGTAGCGATGAATCAAAATAAATTCGCTGCGCAAATTAATTAAGCAAATATTTTAGCTTTAATTGCTGCTGAAGTAAAGAATATTCTTAACTATAGTGAGCAACGATCACAAAATAAGGATACAGAGAAAGTGCTGCATGGGTCTAAATTAAAATGAATTGATGCATAAGTAGCTAAAGAATATTCTTCAGATGTAAGCTAGAGTGAGTGCATGATCAAGCTAAATATATGCAATATTAAATAAATATCCAGATAATTTTACTTTATTATTAGCAAATATTTTTATAATAACCTAGCTATTCAGAAGAAGATCTGCAATTATTAGCGACATAATAAGAAACTGCTGGAGATTGCTGCCTAAATGAATTAAGCAATTATTTATACATAAATATATAAACTATATGCTGCAATTTTTAGTCTGTTGAACTTTTTAAATTCAAAGCATATACACGCTTCGTTGTAGTCCTCGCTTCAGTTGCTTGCGTCTTTTTGCTGGTCAACTGGTGTGGCGAGCATTTAGTGCTAAGGGAAACTTTTGTAAAACGCTTGGGCGTTAGGCGGTGCAATTAAGGCGATAGATAACGTTATTACGCCATATGGCAAATTGTATGTGCATGAGAAATGGGCGTGTCATTAGGCGTTGACATGCCATAAACAAACATTTTTGCGTGCGGCAGCAAGAACAGCAAAAAAAAAAGCGAAGAATATATAAAAAGCACTCATAAAAACTGCGGCACAAACTTTGGCGCAGATTGATGACAGCGGCCAAGCGGTCAGAGCAGCGAATGTCAATCGCCTACTTGTGTGTGTGTGTGTGTGTGTGTGTGTGTGGGGTTGGTGACTGGGTAAACTTTTTGCGTGCTGTCACAAACTTGCAACAAATTTTTGCCGACGCTGGCAGCGCAGCGCTTGCTGCACAGCCGGCGGTGCAACGCGCAACTCACTAATAGTCAAAAGTTTAAATTGTTATGGAGCGCGCGAGTGGCGGCCATATGAAAAGTCAGTGCGCGAGTTTGCTGCAGCTGCAAATAAAGCAAAGAAAATGTTTGTCGAAGAAATTGTCAGAGAGTCGTTTATCTTCGAGCCCATAATGACAGTGCTGCTGGCCGAGGCGAAGCCTTCGTGACACTTGACACACACACACACACACACAGCGACAAATTTGAGATTGTCTAAGTGCAGTTAGTTGAGTTGATAAGCTGTTAAAGTTACCTGTCATATAAGTAACATAAATAAAGCAAGCAGTTAGCTGCTGCCTCATAATTCAAAAGCTTGACAAATTGCGAGAGTTTAACACTCTGCAAGTTTGACATCATTGCAGTTTGAAAGTCACTGACAATTGCGAAAAGTTTCTTTTGGCCACAAGCATGGCATTTAAAGCGGCTATAAAGACTTTTATGGCTTGCCTTGATTATGGCGCACATATTGGTCGTACTTAAAGCACAGTTTGATGGCCACTGCTGAGAGTTGTTGCAGCCGTTTATGGGTTTGACATGCAGTTTGATTACCTTGTGTTGCCCGCTCATAAATAACATGCAACACTTCAAAAAGGTAACGAGCACATCACACACATCACAACAACAGCAACAGTGAGCCCATGACACCACAGCAACCTCCACTGTCGGCAGCTGCTGCTGCTCTAACAACAACAACATTGCCACAGGTCATGCCATAAATTATACGACAAATGCGTTTGTCTTGCAGCGCCGCCCATTTCCGAATTTCTTGACTCTGCCTTTGGCCTGCAATCATTTCCAATGTTGCATTGCTTACTTTTCGAGGCGCCACTGCAGCAGCGCACATAACTGAGAAAGAGACAGGGAGAGCGAGAGCGAGTCAGAGGACTATGCAGCTAATATTATTTTATTGCTTGCGACTTAAGAAGCCGCAAAATTTATGCGACAACAACATGGAGCGTTGGAGCCATAGTAATAAAAGCCAGCCAGCATGTTGCCGTTTGCCATTTTGTGTTGCCAATGTGCAGTTGCTTTTCATATAACAATTGTTGCCACACACACACACACACACATATAAAAATACTTTGAAGTGGGTAGCGCAGCTCAAAGTGGCAAGTCAACTTAAACAAATTGTAGCATTTAATATATATGACATAAATATGACTTTAGCTTATTTAATTTGCAGCTTAATATTTGTAACACATTTGTAAGCAGTATCTTCTAGTCAGTCTTTGCCTAATTTTCTATATTCATTTTGACTTGTTTTAGTTGCCTGTTGTGTTGCGCTGCTGTGAATGCAAACAAATTTGCATGCCGTCAGTTACTATTTTACTGCCAGCTGGGAATAGCTAGAGGGTGGCATCATTGTAGCGTAGCGGGGGTTGTGGCGGGGGGACGCCACACTGCAGCGCACCTTGGGCTTGGAGTGTAGTAAATCTTTTTGTGCTTTTACATTGCGGTTATTTCTAAAAGTCTTCGTCGTCGTCGTCGTCGTCGTGGGCAACTTCTTGCCAGCGTTGCCACATGGTGTGAAATAATAGTTGCAGCGATGATGAGCGTGTGGCGCAGGTGAAACAAAAGCCTTGCACCTTCGAGGCGCCTCCACTCGTCACATTTCGTTGCGCTTCGCACGTTGCACACGTGACTTGTTTATGTAGTTGAACTTGCGCGCCTGTGGCAGCATTGTTGCCACCCGCTGTTGCAGCTCCAGCCGCTCCAGCAGCTGCAGCAGCATCTTTTGCTTCATTTTCTGTTTCGTTAGCTGCGCACACACGCACACCTGCGAACACTTTACCGTTGTACGCAAGCAACTTGCTTTTATTGATATTTAAACATTTTTTATTGGGCGCGCATAAATTTGCGCACATTTAGTGAGAGAGAAACTTGCTCCGTGCACAAGTTGTGAACAAAATTTCATACAATATACTAACATTAAGTAGAATAGTTTGTGAGTGAAAATCGTATCCGAGCATTGAGAGGCAGCAAAGTTGGCAACATTTTGTGTCAACTAAACTATAATATGAGATGCAGCAAATGCATATCATAACACTTCAAAGCGATAAAGCATCTTTTAAATAAGACTAAACTAGTTAAGCAAGTAGAGATAGGCTTTGTTTTTATTCCTTACTAACAAACAGTGCTGCCTGCTTAGCAATTAAGTTGCTATTTCCGCTAAAAGTTTCCCTCTAGCATGAAGATATTTTTTATTTTTCGTTTGCATTTAGGGCTTTTTTTAGTCATACTTTTTTTAAATTGATTGCACAAATTACGATTAACTAGACATCGGAACTAGAACTTAACTCATCGATAAATGTACTCATATTAACTCTTAAGCAAAGAAAAAGTTCGAAGACTTGTTAAACCATATTTATTGATTTAGCATTATTTCTGGCAATTTTTACATAATTTTTTAGCAACTTTGTTTGCTTAGCAGATTCTGTCAGCACTCATTGGCGGCTTCCCAGACATTTTTATGTGCGCATGTGTAAAAGCAGATCAGCAGATGAGCACACACAGCTCTGTCTCTGTCTTGCTGACTTGCCAAAGTCGACTGCGCGGCTTCCATGCAAACTTTAGTTCGCTCAGAGCGCTTCGACTGCTGAGAGTGTAAGACCAAGATGGCGGCGCTTCCCTAAATTACATTTGCGGCCTCTTTGAGTTTTGCTTGTGCGCATGTGTAAAAGCAGATAAGCAACTGAGCGCACACTGCTCTTGCTATCTTCTTCTTGCTTGCTTTGCATTTGATATTGAAATATCGCCCTAATTAAAAATCTCACCTAATTATAATTAAATCATTTGAATAAGGCAAAACAAAAAAATATTGCATGACAGTCGCAATGATATTATTTTAAAAGTTAACACAAAATACTCTAGCTTATGTTTATTTGTGTTTCTTAAAAAAAAACAGTTGAAAAAGAATAAATCTATAAGGAAATTCATGCAATAATCGTATTTACCATTTCGCTAAGTTATAGCTCTTGAAAGTTTGATATTTGCAATAATGTTTATATTTTTGTTCATAACTTGACCAAATAATTTTTTAAAGCATTTATGTTCATACTCGCTTGAATTGTGTTTGTCACGCCAACATAAAATGCCTTAAAACAATTTAAATCTGATTATTTTATTTGATTTATGGCTTGTCAAAGTTAAAAAGTTAATAAAATGCAAGTCTGCAGCATTGGTTTTATTGCCATAACTTTGTGAATAACATTTTTTTTAAAAACTTGCAACAACAGCTGAGCGTAATCAAATAAGTGCTGAGCCTACTTCCTTTGCCAGTCGGCCATACTTACCTAAGTCATATTCAAAATAAATACAGTTCTTTATTTATATATTAAAATTGGAAAAGATTAACAGAAGCTTATTATATTTTTACTTTATAATGGGAAAGTTTTAACTCAGTGCAAATAATCACACTCGCTTAGTGTTAGTGTGAGGAAATAAAAGCTGCAAGTGTGCAAAGATTTTCACTTAAGCATGTGCATTAACAAGTTAGTTAACTTGTGAGGCAGCTGTAGTCGTTTTCGTTTTCGGTCCACAGATCAGCAGCACACAGTTGTGCACGGAAAAAAATAGAGAAAAGTTTTGTACTCATTACACGTTGCACTTAACACAGCTGTGCAGCAGCATGTTGCAAGCAATAAGTTCGGCGAAGCAAAGCTTAAAGACCAACACATGTGTGTATGTGTGTGTGTGTAAGTTAAATCAGTATCAGTTGGCAGACAGGCGTCCTCTTAGCAGTAGCCGTTAAGC
Organism: Drosophila busckii; assembly: GCF_011750605.1. Taxonomy (NCBI): domain Eukaryota; kingdom Metazoa; phylum Arthropoda; class Insecta; order Diptera; family Drosophilidae; genus Drosophila; species Drosophila busckii. The sequence goes on from NC_046604.1 coordinate 1,445,471, forward strand.
TTCCACATAAAGCCTGGCGGCTAATTTGGCATTTAAACGTCAAATGTCAATCAGAAAAACGAGCAGCAGCAGCAGCAGCAGCAGCAAGAGCTAAAACCACAATGAGCAGTAGAGTGAACAAAAAGCATAATTGGCCGCAAAACAAGCTGGGTTAGTGCAAATGCAGAAAGGGAGAACAAGTGACAGCAAAAAAAAAACTAAAAAAAAGAAAAAACGGCAAGAAATTTGCTTAATGCGCGCCACAAAAGTCAGAGCGAAAAAAACAGACAAAATGAAGCTAAAAAGTATGCAATGTCATAGTAGAAACAGAGCAAGGGGCGACGGTTTAGATTTCAGGAGAAATGCGCTTGGAATGTTGCTAACCAAAAAAAAAGAAAAAAAGTGAAAATATAAAGTAAAATCTGCATGCGTGTATGTTTGCGCTGTTTTGGGGTTAAGAGTGTGCGGGGCCAATGTGCTAGATGGATTGCACGCAGCTACAAGAAAATCCCATTTACAACGCTGCGCGCAAGAAAACTCACAAAAAAATAAAAAAAAGAAAGTACGCAGCCAAAGCTAAGAGTTTGAAAAAACACCTCAGTGAAAGGCGACGACAGCTAGCAACGCAAAATGGTGGGCGTGGCTGGTTGGTTGGTTTGGTGAATTGCTTGGTTTACAGCAAATAAAATAAACAATAGCAAAGGAATGCGGGCACCCTCGAGACAAGTAGGGTAACTCAATATGCGCGCGCTCTCACTCTTACACACTCGCTCTCTCTCTCTCTCTCTCTATCTAGCTGTAGCGCGTGGCTAAAGTTCAAGTCTTGCATTACTTTTGCAAACACACACACAGCGACGAGCGAGTGAGCGGCACACTCAGCTTCATCAACATCAATTTTTCGCTTTTTATCTCTTGTTGTTTCGCTCGTATTGCATGTTGCTGTTGTTGCTGCTGTTGTGTGGGCGCTTTTTTGGCTTCCATCATGCATACATAAAACATGCAGCCTAGCTGCAACACCCGCTCACCCCTCACCCGGCACTCAGCATAAAAATAACAGATAATAGACATTGCCTGGGCATTGTCCGCGTCAAAATTCAATTGCAACTTGCCCAGATATGCAAATTTGCAACAGACAGAGAGATAGAGTACATTTGAACATGCTGCTGTGCTGTTGTTGTTGTTGCTGCTAATTGTATGCAATCTGTAGGTGTTGCTGCTGCTGCTGCTGCTGCTGCATAGACTCTTTGTCGGTTCATCCATCAGTTTACTCCCTTGACCTCAACACTCCGTTCTTCCTTCCGTCCGTCAGGCTGACAGTTCAACAGACGGCACAGAGACTTGGCCAAAGTGAGTTTTGTGCGCTCAAGTGCACTGCGCTGCGCTTGTTGCAACCAAAGGCGCACTGCATATTTTTTTAATGAAATTACACTGTGCAGTTGCAAATTGTGCACAGATTATTATAATAAAATATTGAAGCCTTGCGGCATTGATTTGATTTTTGCTGCGTATCAAAATTAATTATTTTTCATAGTCCGACTTGATAAAAAGGTCGCCGCAAATATTTGTTGAGGTTACCTTTCAATTATTTTCTTAAGAAAATGTTAGCCCAACAAAATTTTTGCCTCTGCACATAATTGACAAAGGAGCAGCAGTACTTAAAATTTGAGTGTGTGCGTTAGTTAGACTCGAGCCAAGGTTTCGCCTTATGTTATCTCATGAACCTCAATCGATTATTTTTGGTTGACTCTTGTGCGGTGGTGTAGCGCAATTTCTTTTGGTGGTCTCGTCCGGCTGGCTGGTGATGATGTATGCCTCAATGTTACGCGGGCTGGTTTAGTTATAGATGTCTTTCTAGGCGTCGGCGCAATTTTGCTTCAGCATCAATAGTGCAGTGATATAGATCTCTCTCGCTCGCTCGTCCTTAGCCCGCGAACACCGGTCACGCAGCCCTCCATCCCGGGCCGGGTCTTGCAGTTCCCCTTGTTCTGGCATCTATTTAGATATGAATAAAATGCAGCTCGCTTAAATAACAATCACGTATTAAGCATAGAAAACATAGACGCTAATGCGCCAAGCCATTACAGGGCTATGATAGCGGTTTGCATGATAGAGATAGACAGACGATCTATGCTAAATTAAATATTGCATAATTGAATGTGACAAAACAAGGCAGAAGTGCGCGCTATGAGCATAACCACCCAACTTTTCCTGACTCCACCCATGCTGTTTCCTCGGCTCTTGTTAGTGTGTTGGTGCTGCTTAAGCACATGCTTGTATGAGCCAAATCGCTCAAGTAGCCTGTAGCGGCTGTATGCATTGGCGTCGGTCGTGGCTCCTCTCCTCTCGCTCCGCGCTCGTCCCTTGTCTCCCTGCTCTTTGTGTGTATACCTCTCGCTTGTGTTCGTGTGACGCTGTCTATATCCCGCATTCCGTTTTCGTCGAAGGATCGTTTGTCGTCTCATTGATATTATTTATTTTTAAATAGAATAATAAAAATTACCCCTGTGCCTAACACTCCGTGTCATCGGCATTTCCGTGTTACCTCGTAGGCTGGCAGGTCCATTCAAACAGGTCAGAGCATGAGCAGGGGATGGTGGCCGCAAATGTACGCTGTTTGTGGCGCGCTTCCAAGTGGCGGCTGCGGTCTGTGCGCAACCTATCGGTGTTTTCAGGTAAACTTAAAGGACGATACGCTCTTCGGGTTTGATCTCGCAGCATGTTGCGGGTACTACTTGAGTGTTGGATTGGCAGTTTGTGCAGATACTTGGTTTATTAGCAACTATTGGATGGCTACCAAGTCGGCTCTCGCTTCGCATAGATATTTCGATAGCGCTTTGCTCAGGCTCTCTCTGATATAGCTTGTAGCTGTGCTGTAGGTCCTTCTGTTCGACGATACTGTAATTATTTTGTGTTCTTTTCTCCGCCCATGTGTGGGTGCCAGGAACCACCTTCTCTGATCAATATAGGTCGTCGGGGCGCACAATAAGCATGCCCTTTATTGTGTGTGTGTATCGTCATATTCAGTTGTGTTGGTAAGAAATGTAGTGTCCGAACAAACTATCGGTTGTCGCTATTCTATATATAGGATGCGGTCTTACGACCAGGAGCACAATTGCGATTTGTGTGTGTCTAGTCTCACGAGCCAAGTGTAGAGTCGGCATAGAGTCTTATTTATTATAACAATAGTTATGTTAGCATCGAAAATATAAAAATGCAGTTTGATAGGCTTAAAGCGAAAATAACAGCAAAATTGTAGTTTGTATAAAATATTTGGCAATCATAATAATTTAATTCATTTTATTTGCAAGAGTTTGCAACTTTTCTAACTCAAATTTAATATTAACATAAGTTTTTTATATAGCCAAGTGCATTTATTATTTTGCAGAGCATTTGCTGCTCTCTCTTTCGCGCTCGTTTAATAACGCTTAAAAGACTTTCCAAAAAAGAAAATGTATATAGCATCGAGTTAATTTTTATTCTTGTGCTTTTGTCTTTCTGTTTAACGGTTGAGCGAATTTTCATTTAATTAATTTTAAATGAATGTCGCTCGCTGTCGCGTCGCCCAAAGTTTTGCCCAAAAAAGCGTATCCTGCTTTTCAATGCAACAAGGACCAAGGACCAAGCACAGCACTGCAAGGAGTCATGGCTACTGCCTGGCGCGTTGACTTTCAGCTTAATTAGCTTTTGAAGCAGCAGCAGCAGCAGCAAAACTCTCTAGGGTTATTTCTACTTCAATTTTTTGTTTGGCTGGCAACGTGCCACAGGTTGATATCTCGCTGGCGCTGCTTGCCACGTGAGCCAATTAAATATTACACCACCCAACCCCAAACCGCTTGAACGGCAACAGGCTAAAAGCAAAACAATGCAAACAATGATGACGTCAAGCAGCAACAGCAACAGCAACAGCAACAGCAACAGCAACAGCAACAGCAATGATGTTGCTGCTGATGAGCAGCAATGCGTGCCACTGAACTTGCCACATACCCATGCCCCCCCTGCTTATGCAGCTACAATTTTGACTGCCGGCTGTCGCCATTGCGCTGTTGTTGCCTTTTGCGCTTTTATGCAACATTTTGTTGCCAGTTATTGTATGTTGTGTGTATTATGTTGAGGCTTCGCAGCATGTGGCGTTGCTTTTGTTGCTTTTGCTAAAATGTTTTTTTTTTTTTGTTTCCGCTGTTGTTGTTTTGTTTGCCGTCCCCATCGTGTGCCGGCTCGTTTGTTTCCATTCAAACACCCCCAGCCCCAGCTACTCAGTCTCGTCTCCAGTCAGCAGTCGCCATTTTCGCTTTTGGTATTTAACATTCATTTGAAATTGTCCTGCCCGCTGCTGTTGCTGCTGTTGTTGCTGTTGTTTGACTGAGAGGCCTTTCCTGTGCAGCGATTATGTTGATTGCAGCGCAGTTCCTGTGTGGACGCCGTCGTCCCTGCTCATTCATTGTGTCTACAACAGCAGCCCCCGCCCTGCGCCCCCGATTTGTGTTTTTATCCACTCATTTAGCGCACGCTGCTTGCCAAAGCCATCACCATTTTATAATGCTCACTTATATCCTGTTGATCTGTCAGATGAAGCTGGCGACGCACAGTGGGTCTGAGGCATAAATAAGCGCGTCAATTGCAAAGCGAAGGGGGCAACAGAGACAATTACTCAACAGCAATCGCTACAAGTTGAGTTTGGGCGGCGGCAGGCAGCAGCAAAATAAGCTGCGCTTACATAATATAAATAAGCAATGAATGCATCAAGTTTTATACTAATTGCAAATTCAAACTCCGCTGATAAAGGTTAATTCGAGTTTGAAGCTAGAATTCCAATTAGCGCAAAACTATCTTTTTTTTTTTGAACTGTTTACTTATTATTAATTAAAAAATATTAACATTTAGTTGGGGCTCAAGAGCAATTAGTCTAATCTGTGCAGACTCTGCATAAATTATAAATTTAATTCAATTCGTGTTTATTGCTTGCGGCGCCGGAATGTCGCTTAATTTATGTTTCAATTTTGATTTGTTGCTTGTCAATCAGCTAGACAGGCCAACAACTAACCATGGCATGTGCATGGCATGTCAAGCAAGGACTAACAATGTAGCATGCCCCAGCTTGATTATTGTTGTTGTGGCTTTTTTGGGGTAGCAAATTTTTCAGCGTTAATTGAAAATATATTGAGACAAATTGTGTTTTATTTACGCATTATTGACATTTCCTACTGACAGCTGAACAAGCGTCTGTGTGTGTGTGTGTGGTGTGTGTGTGTGTTGTATGCGTGTTAGGTAAAATCATTTCGCTTAATTTTAAATCAGTTTTCCATTTGCTGGTAAAAGTTTTACTCCCTCACTCTTATCGCAGCAGCTTTATTAATAGCCAACGCTTTGGTAGCACTTACTTAATGACAATTTAATACCTCTTTTGAAACATTTGCTGTTTTTTTTTTTTTAAACAATGTATTTCAATAATTCGCTGCGCATATTTTTCATAAATTGCGTGATAAACAAGCCACTGTGACTAGCTGTGTATGCGTTTGCTTTTAATTAATGCAAACAGATTTAACTCGTTGTTGTTTTTTTGTTGATACGCTGTGCGCTGTTTTGTTTCACATATGCGCTGCTGTAGTCAGTAAACAACATTACATCATGCAATGGTCGACGGATATTGATATAAATCAATCGTCATCACACGAATGAAATGCAAACAAAGTAACAACGCCAACAGGTAAAGCAGCCAAGAGCAGCAAGCAGCAGCGCCCGCCATGCTGCGAGTTGTGTAAGCAAATAAAAATTAAATGGCATAAAATAAAGGCACACACACACATTGAAGCAAAGTAAGCGTATTGCACAATAAAATGAATGTCCTGTTGCGGCTTATAAAGCTCATTTCAATACGATTTTGCTATGGCAACATAGCAGGCATTGCCATTGGCATTGGGGGCCGCTGCTTTGTTAAGTTGAAATGAATACCTGCATGGCCATATATCGATGCTTATTGTCGCAATAAAATAAAAATTAATAATATGCAGGCCGAAATGCTTGATTGAGTTATACGATAGAATTAAATGTGAAAAACATATGCAAGTGGCAGTACTCACAGAATTATTAGTATGCATTTAATTTCATTATTTATTACACAGAGACAAAATAAGTTTAAGCTTAAGCTGGTGTTAGCTTGAATTTCGTTATTTTATTTATATTTTATCTCGTCTATTTTTAGCATACATTTAATTTTATACTCTTGCTTTTAATAAAATTATACGCTTGACTGTTCTCTCGCTCTCTCTGTTTAGCTTACTATGAATTAAATTGCAAGAGGATATTTTAATTATGCCCCATTAGTTCGCAACTTCTGACACATCTTTAAATATTATATTAAATTTCAAAGCCGTTGCGAAATTCCGCGAAATTTAAAGCTTTGTTATCTGTATAATTGGCTGGCTTAGCTTTACGTAAGGCTATGCAATTAATTTGTTAGCTATAATGGCCCAACAACTGAGCTTATTGATATCACAGACACACACACACTCACACAAATTGTTTAATTATTCACAACAATAAATAACTTTTCATTTGCGTTGAAAATTTGCTGAACGTGCCACAGTCAATGAAATATTATTTTATAAAAATACGTTGAGAAAAAACAAACTACAAATTAACAATATTGACAGCAACAAAGGTGTCAAATGGACTTAATTCGCCGGCATTTCATTTTTTTCGTTCATTTATAATTTATATACGCTTTTTTTTATCAAAGGCAGTTCAAGTTAAATGTAATGCAAAAAAATTAAAGCCTTAAATGCGTTTTGCACCACTGTGCGCCTGAGCACATAATGAACTTTATGCGTTCCATTGTTTTCCAGCTCATTGTGTGCGACGTCAGCTTCGTTGTAGCCTGTCAATAAAGTGTCAATAATTTATAAAACAAACATAACTGCCGCTGCCCCAGCATAATGCTGTAAACATGGGCAATTTAGTTGAGGGGGGGTGGCGTGGCTGGGAAAGTATCAGAGTGCGCAGCGAACATCTAATGCAAATATTTGTACACAATGCGCGACGTTGCTTGTTGCTGCTGCTGCTGAATGTTTATTTAAAATTTATTAAAAATAAAGAGCGCCAGCATTGCAATAATGAATGAAAATATTTATGTGTGTGTGTGTTTGGCATATTATGTGATTGCGATTTATGTTGACATACTTAAGCCTCATCAATGCCAATTGTTACAGTTGACTGTTGTCTGCTGGCAGTTGCTGCTGTTGCTGTTGCTGTTGCTGCCGCTTGTTGTGGCAAGCTGCTATTGCTGCTGCTACAACGTTTGGCTGTTTGTTTGCTTGTCAATTGTGTGTTGTGTAAACATTTGCATTTTAAATAATTAATCCACAAGTATTGAATATTAATTGGGATTTGCTATTGTGTAATGTGATATTATTTTATATGATAACTTCAAGTCTAAATGCTGTCAGCCAATTCTAATTAGTGCATAGTATTTATTTAGCTTAAGCAACAGCTGCCATTTGTGGTTATTACTAAGAAATTCCTTTATATTGCGCAAATATTTTCATATCTTTTCTCATTGTTATGCAGCTGACAAAGTGTTGTAAGGCGCAGCGGTGCATGCAACGCATGCAACTGATTAAAAACCTGCTGCTGCGTCTATCAAAGGATCTGCGCGCTATCGTTGGATTTATGATGAACAGAAAAACTTGCGCAGCGTGTTGGCGGCGCCAAGTAAAGAGAAAAGGTGAAAGTGCTTGCACTTGTGTTGTTTAGCGTTTGGGTTTGGTAACCAGTGCATTTTGTCTTTTGTAATTAAACTTTTGCACGACAATGCAAAGGCAAAGGCGAAGGCGAACGCGAAATGAAATTCTAAGCAGCCGCAGCGAAGGTGCAAAGCTGACAATGCAGCTGCGCTGACAGCAGCGTATGCAATGCAAAAGTGCCACTCGACTCAACAGCAGCAGCAGCGGCAGCAACAACCACCAGCCAAGTGTCTACTTTAGTTAGGGAAAGAGCAACGTCTAGTATGGCAGGCAGGCAGGCCTTGCAGGCAGGCGTAAAGACACGGCTCACTGAGTCGAAACAAAAGCGACGCCTGAGGGTCGGTCCAAGAAGTTGCCACACAACAGCAGATCTGGCAACAATTTACAACAAAAGACAACTTGCCTGCTAAGCCCGAAGCGGCATGTTGCAACTGCTGCTGCTGCGCCGCTCTAATTGAAAGTCCGGACTGCAAAACTAAGCGCTGCAATTTGCAAGCACACGGTGTGCTCCAGTCACGAGCAGTTAAGGACAATGGGCCTTGAGTACGACTGCGGCGTAAGAAATGAAAAAATTGTCAAGCTTCTTCTATAAATTGCAAAAAGCAAAAAAATACAAATATATATATATATATTTATATTTTTATTTATTTATATGCAACTGCAGGCTTAAATGTTTAATCAAAATAAATTAGAATTGAAACTAATTCAAACGTTTTCTTAAAGTTAAAGTTACGCATATTTATCATAAACAGTTTTCAATTTTGATATAGTAAATCCAAAAACTTGTTACCAACAAGTGCATAGCAGCTTATAATAATATTTTAATGTATATAATTGATGAATATAATTTTTAAAAAATATTTGAGTATTAAATATTGTAAACTATGAATCAAATTGCGTATAAATATTTATACAAATATTATCATATTAATTTCAAAAGCTGTAAAAAGTAATTAATTTAGCCAATTTGAAGAATTTAATAAACGTATAAAGGTATTGCCTGCCCAAAAGCTGCGCACACCTTTTCATATTCACATAAAGTCGAGTTTTTGCCTTTGGCTTACTTTTGGCTTTGGCAGCGAAGGCGGCAAAACGCAAACGCAATGGGTGTCGACCAACAACTGAAAATGTGCGAAATGCTAATGAAAAATGCAACGCCACGTGGCAAGCTGCAAGTTGGTGAGAGCTGCCACCTGAAGGCGCATGGGCGTGCCGAAGGTTAAACTTGGGTTAAGCGCCATACACTTCAATGGAGTTGCTTAGACCGCGTTAAATCTAATTTGCAGCCAACTTGGCTGCGGCATTAGCTTGCCGAGCACGCGCTGCAAAAATTATAGTGAGCACCCCAAAAAAAAATATAAATGAAAAAAAGGTTGCAAAAAAAAAAGAGAAAAATTCAATTGCTTGACGCTGTTGTTGGAGTTATGAAAAATTCATAAAGGATAATGAGCGACAAGCGCGTGTCAACGTCAAAAAAAAAAAAATCGATGTTTGCATGTATGTGTGAGCGACGTTTTAACAAACGACTGAGCAGCCAAAATGCTATGCAAAAGGGCTGAGCTGCATGCAAAAATTTGCGCAGTAAGTAAAGCGAACTGGACTGTTAACCATAACAGATAAGCGGCTGCAATGAAGTCAAAGGTGTTAGCAGCAGCAGCAGCACACAAGAGGAGAAGACAGCAGCCACAATGCTGGGCAAGCTATATGATGATAATGTCTGCTTGCAACGGCTGCTGTTAATGGGTTAATAAGGCGTCGCAACAAAGGGCGGGCGCAAGCAGCTCACCTAGTTTGTTTTTAATAGCGCGCGCATGTGGCGTATGCGTAATATTTGTATGCTGCAAATTAAGAGGCGGCTGTCAGCCCAGCCCAACAGGGCCAAGTGCCCAGCTGCCACTTAGCTCTAGCTACAGCTATAAATATAAGCAGTCAGGCATGTGCAACAAAATTTGCTTGAATAATGAATTAAGCTTTGAGCTTTGAGCTCACTTTGGCTAAAAGCCATATTAATTGCAATTAGCATGTGGCTGTTGCAACAAAGGCATTTGTTGCATAATTAATAAATACTCAATTAAGTACAGCATGCTAAACATTTTTGCAGCTTGTCTAAGACTTCAATTAGGCGCTATAAATTTAACAGCAGACTTGAATTTATTGATTTAATTTTAGCTAGAAACAAAACTCAAATGTTGGACAGACACAATAATAATAATAATATAACATAATCACGTCACAGCTTAAAGCTACTGCCACTTCCACTGCTTGGCGCAATCAGCGGCAATGCTGGCAACAATGAGAACGACAACAAGGCAGCAAACTGCTTGTAAATGATGCAACACCTGCGGGGCAAGAAGCGGCGGCAATGAAGCAGATAAGATCCAGCACACGCTGAACAAGAAGCTCAAGGACTTGGCGACAGACATATCAATCAGTGTGTATGCGAGCTCGTGTGTGTGTGAGAGAGAAAAATGCTGCTGCATTATTTACATGGCGCGCCTGAAAGCATGCTTTAATTTATTTTAATTCAGTTTCGCTCACTTCTGCTGCTGCTTGTGCTGCGTTCAGTGCGTGAGCGGCTGGTGTTTGGTCTGTTGTTGGCCGGCTCAGCTTGTGGCTTTTGCGTTGCAGAGAGATGATATGTAAATATGTCTATGTTACTGTTGCGTTTAATTGGCGTGAATTACAGAGCGGATACCCTGTTCGTACGTACGTACGTACCGTTGGTCGTTCTGTCGCCCTCGCTCGATCGCTTTGTTGGTCGTTGTGCCCTAGAGACTTGGCTGCTGAAATGTCTTTTGCTTAATGCGCATACACATTCCGTTGGGCATTAATGCGGCGCACCATTGGGCGCAGATTGGCGATATATGCGGCTTCAGCATCCAGCATCCTCGCTTTTAGCACGGTTATTAGCAGCTCGTGTGGTATTGACATGCAGCTCAAAGAGCGACACGAACGAACGAGTGCGGGAACGTTGAGTCCAGCCGAAGCGATCTGACTGTCTGTCCTGGCAGTCTGGCTGTTTGCGCTGCTGGTAGCCTGCCTTGACTGCTTGTTATGTGTAAGCAATCCAAGCACTTTGCCACTAATTCCCATGTCAGCGTCAGGTGAGACGTTTGCCAGTAGCGGCAGCAGCAGCAGCAGCAGCAGCTGTAGCTTTGTCTCTCGTCTGCTTTTCGTCTTGGCTTGTTTTGGTCTTGCCTGCTGATTGACTTCCGCTTGCTCGTTTTCCAATGTCTTTAATCGATTTTGCACCCAAAGGACATTTTGTGTGATTGTTTGCGGTTGATTCTTTTTTTCGAACTTACTTTGATTTGTTGTGGTAAATGTGCAGCACTGAGGGAATACGCAAAAAAATTGATAGCATTGCTGCGTAGCTTTAATTTTGCCAGCAGTTTTCAATTTACTAAAGTCTAAATGTTTGTTGTGCTTACGCTTTAGTACAGTTTGTTGCACGTTTTTATGGCCTAGCAAAAATGAACGACGTGCTCTGTATATAATAATCTTAAAACACAAGAGCAGCAGGTTAAACTCTAACTGAAACTGAAACAGCTTAAGCTGTTGTCGTCGTCAGCGCTGCTGCAGCCTTATAAATTTTTTAGCAAACTTTCTGTTATATAATAGATACATTCGCCTTACTTTCTCTTCCTTTCTGTGGCGACTAAGCTGCTGCTGCTGCTGGTATGAATGTCACATGCGGTGGCGTCTGCCATTTGATTTTTAGTGTGACAATGCTTAGCAGCAGCCCTGAGCTTACACCAAATGCCAGGCACTTGTGCAAACAGCACGAGACTCTCGCTTGCAGCAGATGTAAATGACTTGAAGGTGCAAGTGCTGCACTTCAGCATATATAGAATGCAGGCAGCTTAGCTATACATGTGTATATATCTTTTAACGACTGAAGTTTTAGCTGAAAGCAAGCTTAACAAGCTGCCCGCCCTTAGCTTGCATAAAATAAAATTGTTAAGCTCTATTTCATTTTACTAAATTTCTGTATATTTAATTTTTTTTCTGTTCTGTCTGACAAGCATGCGACACATTCGTCAGCTCACAAAATCTCAGCTCTGAGCATTTAAATTTGTCGAGTGTGAGCTGTGGCATCGACTCGGCCTGTTTGTGTTGTTGCTGGCAAATTTACTTGGCAGGCGGCAACTCACTTTCATGTTTAATTAAAAGATAACATGCACACACACACACACACACACACACACTGCCACACATCATAATGTTAGCTGTGATTTCATATGTCAAGTCTTTAAAACACTTGCATTCATCCGTTTTGGCAGCAGCAGCAGCTCTCAGCTCACAGCTTGTCTCACATTATTCCGTTTCAATTCGCTGCGTTTGTTGCTCTTGCAAAATTTATGCATTTAAGTTAAAGCAAATTTTACGTGTGTTTAGTTTGCAGCTGCTAAGCTCCACACACACACACACACACACATGCGCATACAACACACACACACTGTTGCCTTTTTGATGTGCAACCTGCTGGAAAATATTTCAGTACTTGAGCTTTGCTAAACTTTTTGTCTGTCTGTGTGTGTGTGTGCGTGTGTGTGTGTTTGTTTGTCTGTCTGTGTGACTGTGTTGTCGATTGCAGTTGGCAGATTGAAGATTCGGTTATGGATTTAAGCAATTTATAGCCTTATAATTGAATGATTTAAGATAAACTGTTCATATAAAAATTCATTTAACTACGAAGCATGTCATGCAATCATTTTTAGTTACTTTACTTTATTTATTTAGGGCTATTTAGCATAGCGCGCTTGCGATCGTTAAAAAATACATTTATCAAATCACAGTTGGGTAGTAAAAAATAATTTCAATTTATGCGCCAGCCGCTTCACCTCGCAATTGCTTTTGTGCTTGTTTTGTTTTTTGTTTTTTTATTGCACTGCGAATTTAGCGCTGTTCGGTATCAATTAATGGCCATGGCCATAAAAGTTTTATTAAGTGATTGACCGACCGACCGTTTGGCAAGTTGAGTGACCCAACAACTGACCGAATCTGTAAATGGAGAGCGCCTACCCCCCAAGCGGACGAAGCCTTGTCATCGGCTCTACGTTCAGTTCAGTTCAGTTCGCCAACTTGGCGTGTTGAAATATTTAAAGCCGCTTAAATAAATTGTGGTCGGCTTCTGGTTCAGGTTCTGGTTTTGCTTGTGGCAGACAGTGTACCTACCGCTCTGCTCTGCTCTGCTCAAGAAAATCAATAGGGCAGCTGCTTAAGTGGGTGGTTAGTGCTGTCGGTTCGGTTTTGGTTGCTGCTGCTGCTGCTGCTGCAACTGACTCAAAAGGGAGGCGCATTGAATTTCGGTTGTAGCGTAATCGCACATAAAACTCTCGTTAGGCGCATTAAATTACAAATTCCATTAAAATGATTATTAAGGCAAGTATTTGCTAATTAATTTACACACACACACACTAGCACACGCACACACAGCGACAGCAGCGCAATTAATAAATCCAAATGAGCATTTACATTAAATACGACTCTATAAAGCGACGACATCAAGTGCAGGTGCGTGACTATTCAAGTGCCCTGTAAAACATTTCAGATAGCCAAAACAACAGCCAACAAAAAAAAACAGCAACGAAATTCTAATTAACAGTTAAGTGAGGCTTGAAGTCACTTGGATACGTTTTTTGATAATCAACTGTCATGGCAATGCTAATGAAATTAAAAATGCGCCGCGCTTGTTACAAACTCCCCACGAGTCTAAAATTTTAATTGCAGGCAGAAAAATAAATAAATATATAACAAAAAAAAGTGCGCTGTATTTATTAATTAATTATTGTATTTGTTTTACAACACAAGCATAAGTGGCGCTGAAAAAAACTAAGTTTATTTAAAATTAATGTTTATAAAAACAAAATAAATAAAAATGTTTGCAGCTACGTAGCAAATCCTTTTATTTGATTTTAAGCTCATTATTAAATTTTTATGAAAAAATTACAATTCAAATGAAATAAAAATATAATTAATATATAAAAGCAAATGATTTATTCAACAAGCAATTTTTTCTTTATTTAATACATGCCCAAATTAGATTAAACACTTGTTTATTTGTTTTTGTTTATGGCGCGCCTTTAGCTTAGCATACCCCATGCCATACACTTTTGGTGGACCAGAGAGTAGCTAATGAATAACTGCCGCAGGCTCGCGACCCTAGCTGGTCAACTCCTTATGAATAATAAAGCGAATAATCTGTCAGCTCAGCCCCGGTCAGGCCAAAAGCGCCCAACAACAAACGACTCAATTTCGATGAGAGTAGCGACAACTCTGTAGTCTGGACTCGCTCGCATTTGGTTTTTTGGGGTAGGCTTATGACATTTACCGCTGCGTGCTTACGTCTGTGTGTCTCTCTCTTTGTGTGTGTGTGTGTGTGTGTGCTTGGGGCAGCGCTAATAACACGAAATCGGATTTGAACGTTGGCCAGTTGACGCTGCGTGTGATAAAAACAACAACACGCAGTTTGCGGTTTACGTTTGCGTTTGCGTTTGCGTTACATTGAAAGCGTCCATGGCACACGTCGCGTATGCGTAACGTGCGTTTTAATGAAATATTGAATTTTATTGCCTGCGTGCCTGTCAACAACTTGCAGAGAGACCCAACCGCACACGCACACGCACTTTGCTAGCCACAGTCCAGTGTGTGTGTCCATGGCTCAATCCCGTTTCACAACTTGTCACTGCCTCGAGGGCCAAAGGGCGTCTCTTTTAATTTGATTTTCAGACCAACCAACCAACCAACCAACCACCTTGCAACACCAGCGCTGCCCCACACCAGCAGCGCTTACGCATTTTAACGCTTTTTATTTGCGTTGCAAAAGTTCAAGTGTATTATTACTCAAAGAGCCAAACTTTGGGTATGAACGTGAACAAAATTTTTTGGGGCTTCATTCGTTCGCTGCTGTGGCAGCTAATAAAAGCAATTTATGAAGCCCAAAGCGCGGAAATGAATTGTTAACAAATTTTGCGGCCAACACACAGTCACTTGGACAATAAGCAGCGCAGCAGCGCAGCAGCGGCAGCGTGTAGAGCATGCTTGTGATGATGAGTGGCAGCCTGGCGTAGTGGACGTCGCTGTGTCTTGTTTATGGTCATGCCACATCCAAAATAACACGCGCATGAAAACCGAACTCGAACTCGAAGTCGAACTCAAGCCAAGCCAAGCCCCCGCTACAACTTCAGAGGACGCTGTGGCATTGGGAAATTTCCCCAAGCGCGCATAAAATGGAAACACTGCATAAACAAAGAAGCGAGCGCGTAAAGAATAAAAAAATATATAAAAACACATTATGGCAAGTGCAAGGCTTTAAACGACAAATGCTTTTAAGTTTAAGCACAAGTAAAAGATTAAGTTAAGTAGCTGCAAGGCTAAGGACAATAGCTGCATGGCCAGCGGACAGATATTGAGCTATAATTCCAGTTAAAAGCTGCATGGCTATGCCTTGATAATGCATAATTTCATTCATGTTTAATTATTGATTGATTAACTGCAATGCTCAACTGCATTGCATTTATTTATAAATATGCTAGGACTTGCTAGTTGCAACACTTAAAAATAGCACACATTACTTACCGCATATTGTTGCAACATAATTTAAATTTATTAATAAAACTAATTTGCAGCATAGACCGCAAATTAATTCATATAGCTATTATAAATATATATATTTATTTATATTTAATACCATTGTGAGCTTAAAAAACTTACCAATGCGAAGCAGTTTCATAGCAATCATTGTAAAATATTTTTAAATAGTATTACGTTCTTTTTTTTTGTGTTTCTTTTATTGTTATTGTTGTTGTTGTTTTCTCGTGGTGCGCGGCTTTTGTTTGTTAGCAGCTCGTTAGGTTGCTCGTTTGTTATGGTTTTGGTTTGTTTCAAGCTGCGTATGCGTGTTTTTTTTCACAATTGATATGTACGCAGTTTCTGTCTGTCCTGTGTCCGCTTTAATCCGCACAGTTTTGCAGGCAGTGGGCCAAGCCAAATGGCATTTTATTGTGCAAGCTTAAATGCAATTTTATTTTAAATGCACCACAGGGCTATGTTGCTTTGCATGATAATTGTTCTTGTTGTTGTTGATGTCGATGTTGCTTTGGGGCATTTTGTTTGTTGTCTGCTTACGGCCGCACTTGAAATTTGTAAATTATTTACGTCTACGGTTTTGGCCTTTTCAAATATTTACTACAGCCCACTCCGAGTCGACAGTGCGCTTTAAATGGCAAGTAATGTTTCAATTAAATTGATGATCTACATAGACTTGCTGGTCAGGCTCATGCCAAATGCAATGCCGACTACAAAACTGTGCGATAATGAATAATGCAGAGGCCTAGATGTTTCAATTTAGGCTTAGGCCAAACTAGCACACACACACACAGACACACAGAGACTAAACTGAGCTGGACTGATGATACGCCCAGACATCAAATTAACATATTTTGTTAATAATAATAATTTGCCTGCATGCAAGCTGGACTAACGCTCTCTCGCTCTCGCTCTCGCCTTAGTTAGAGTCCTATACATATGTTAAATTCTGGCCTAATGTCTTATTCATGTTTACAGGCTTGTTCGCATTGCCTGCTGGGCTGGCACTCTCTAGCTGGAAAATTGTTTGCGTGCTATGAACTTATTATAAAGCGTTGGGCCGAACCTATTGCCGGGCAATTAGACGAGTATTTGTTACCAAAGCATTGAGCTACAATTTGAATAGTTTCGTATGCTACTTATTCAAAATTAACCTAATTAATCATAAATTGGAATCTCCTGTTGCAATTTAAGCAGCAAACGTTTACGCAAAGGCAAGCTAAGCGCACAAACATTTTAAGAAATATATAAATTATAAATTGCAAACTTTAATTTGAAAACTTTCTGATTTGATTGCCAATTATAAATTTAACAAGTCATTTAGGCAAAAGCAAAAGCAACTTATAAAACTTGCAGCATGTCTAATGTAAATTATTTTAAAGATTGCGCGCCAAATAAATAAAATTATATATATAAACTGAGCTAAAGCAAGCGGCACAATGCAAAGTAGGCCAACGGCACACAATAAAAAAAGAAGAAGAAAAAATGAATACAAAAGCACGTGAAAAAAAAAAAGAAATTGTAATGCTGCTGGCATATAATGCGCTCTAAGAAGGACCAAAATCAGCTGTCACAGTGGAATAATAAAAAATAATTTATTTGCTTTTTATTTGCCGTCGCTCGGCTTGTTGAGGAGCAGGACGAACAACCACAACCAGCACTAGCACAACACTAACAAGTTGGCGAAAGTAAACGGCAACAAAAGTAACTTGAAATGCTAAGAATTTGACAGATGAGCCGAGAGGAAAGAATATTGCTCTGTTGCCGATGATGCTGGCAATGCGCCCAGGTAAAACTGGAGCACAACTTAAATTGAGCAGAAATTTGTAGCAATTTTAGCTGCAGTTGGCCCACTTTTGTAACAGTGTGTGTGTGTGTGTGTTTGTCTGTTATGTTGTTAGCGCCGGCATGAATATGCATGCGGCATGTCGACACAAGGTCGTTGCCAACGATTGCACTTGAGTGGTGCTGCTGCTGTTGCTGTTGCTGCCTGTTTGGCTGATGTTGCGTATGCTCTCATCTAGTTTTCTAGGCTAACATTAGTGCATTGAAGCTGTCCATTTGTCACTGGCCGCTGCTGCTGCTGCTCGACAGTCTAAGCAATTTGCATAATTACAATGCGCGCGATGCTCGCTTAATGCTTTTCACTAGCTTTTAGCACACACTAATGACACTTGCACACACTCAAAAACACACAAACACACACACGCGCGCGCTTACAATTGCGACTAGACTGCGATTTCGATTGGACTTAAGCTTCGGCTGCTGTTGCTGCTACCAGCCGCTAATGTTGTTGCTGCTGCTGCTGCTGCTGCCGTTTTCTATGTTCACCCGTCGCCACCGATTGCTTCTTACCAACTAAAACAATTTGAGTTTTGTCATAGCATAAAAACGAAGTCATAACACGAGCGCATGCCAGTCGTCGGCACACGAAGTCCAGGCACGAGCTATAGCTAAGCCAAACAAAGCCTGCGCTCTGCGTTCGGCAAATGAGCGCGCGCTCAAAAGCTGGCAACATATTATCGTCGGCGCTCTCAAATGTTGCTAAGCAAAATGTTGGGCAACATATTTGAGTGCTCTTTGCTTTGCTGCTCGCACGAATTTGTTGTGTTAGGTTAGTAATAGGGAAGTAGATTTGCGCTTAAAAATAACGATTAGTATTATTTTAGTTCAAAGCTTAGACATTTATTTCAAAACTAATTTTATGCTCTAATAAATTCACTTGCTATGCTTATATCAAAAGCTATGGCATTACATTAAGTTAAATTTTATTTATAAATTTTATTATAAATACAAAAGCTATTTGCTGCATTTTACACATGTAAGCAACTATTTACATATCACTAATTTTTAAATTCGTATGAAAACTAACTTTATTGTGCGAAATGCATTTTAATATTCAATGCAAGCACGCAAGAGCAAGTGGAAAAAAATAACAATACACATGTATCTGAAATTTATTCTTAATTTTAAACATTATTATAAATGAGTTAAATAAAAGTATAGTAAGCTTAAGTTGATGTATCAGCATAATTTTTAAGCTATGCCTGCTATAAGCCAACTCTGCGTAATTTGTCGACTTTGTAGTCTAGCTGCTGCCTTAGCTAACCAACAGCAAAACAGAACCAAAGCTTCTGAAACTGCAACTGACACGAGCTTAATTAATGCAGGCTGCAGCTTAAGTTTGCATTCGTGGCTGCTGCACGAGTTAAAATAACGACTTTTCAAATTTAAGAGCAGCTGTTCCAATGCCAGTACGTACCGCTCTCTGTTGGCAACAATGTTGCGCAACATGCATGCACGACTGACTGCCAACAAACAACGCAACAGTTGTGCCCAGCTGCAATGCTTAAGACTCAGACACTCACTCGGACGACTCGCTTGCCACACTTACAACAATTGCCACTTAACTAGAAAGCTGCTGCTCCTGCTGCTGCGCAAATTCTAATCACACATGGCCAGAGATGAGCTGCGAGCTGTTGCTGGCTAAAGCGCAATCAACAAAAGTGGCCAAAACTTCGAAATACACAGAGATGCCTGCAAGGGTTAAGCATGGGGCACAGTTCACATTTTAGCCAAATGTTATACACAATGAAGTTCGCTTCGTTTTGGTAGCATGTGTTTTAACTGCTGTTAGCATAAAAAAAATATATATTTTGTAAACTATGAGGCAACACCTCAACCAGACACACACACACACACACGCACACACACAGTTACATTTACAAATGCACATTTACAGAAAAGTTGTTAAAAAGTCCAAATAAATTTGTTTGTGTCGTCTGCTCGAGACTTTGACATAAATTTATGCGTTTTGTGTGCGCCCGAAACAGCTCGGCCCGGTTATAGATCAGGTCATGTATTGCTCTAGGTGCTAGCGCACGGCAGAGCTGAGCGATGTGTGTGTGTGTGTGTGTGTGGGCTGACAAACTAAAGTATATTTCGAAATTGAGTTGTCATAAAAGGTAGCAAACATAAAAAGTCTTTGTGGCTGCTGCTGCTGCTGCTGCTACAGTGAAAAAGAGTTATATGCGCTTGAAAAAATCAAATGCAAAAGTTTACAATATTTGTTAAACAGCAATAAGTGCAACGTTATATTGCATACATATTGCTAAATCAGCTATAGCTAAGATACTGAAAAGTCAAAAATATGCATTTATTTGTTATTAAAATATGTGCTCAAGCGCAAAGTATTTGTTAATTTTCGCATAGTACAACCCATTTGACATATTGCTAGGGCGTGTGGGCCACTTGAGGCTGAGAGATACTTTAGCACTAGCCCCATAAAATACACCGAACTGAAATCCAAGTCTGTGGCAGTTGGTTTCGAGCTCAAAGTTTTTTCGATTTAAATAAAAAGGCAACGATAAAATGTCAGCCTGAGTGGGTGCTGTGTAAGCTGTAACGACAGGCAGTTTGAACTTTGATGACGAGTGTTGCTGTTGCTCGCAAAAGTGAGAGAGAGAAAAAACGAAAATAAAACATGTCCAACACAATTTGAACGGCAACAACTTTGGCAAAAATACGCATATTACGTATACGCCGCACCGAAAGCTGTCAATGTAAAAGAGATTTTGTTGCAGAGCTGTAGCTGTGTAACTGTCGTTGGCTTTTATTTTTTTAACAAATTTTTAATTAATTTACAGGCAACCCAAAGAGTGAGACAATGCAGTGGAAACTGACATCAGCTGCTTGGCATTTAATGCACGTACATTTAAATAAGAGGATGAGGGGGTGCGGGGGGAATTGGCAGCGAGCAAATGAAGCGCCAGGCGAAATTATATGCGAAATTCTTTTGGTTTTACGCAGCGCGCACACGAAAAAGCAACAACTTAAGCCAAAATCACACGCATGCATACAAGCGAAGGCGTCAGCGTTGGAGTGGGCGTGGCTGTCACATAAATCAAAGTACTTTAGACACTCCCCCCGCACTCTCAAACTTAATTGCTTAAACAAAATGCTGCGCACTATTGAGCAATTATGCAATTATGCTGTCGCTGCTGCTGCCGCTGCCGCTGCTTCTACTTCAGCTCCTGTAAGTATGCAAAACTTTATGCCAGAAATTAACAGCCGCCAAAATGTCTTAATATATTCAACGATTTTCGTCGTCGTCGTCGTCGTCGCTGGATTTTTTGGAGCCCTCTGCTTCAGCATATAATTTATGCGCGTTTTAATTTCATTTTGTGCCTAACAAGTGCCACGCCCACTGTCGCTGCTGTCAGCTCGACAAAAATATGTTATTTTGACACCTTCAAGGCTGCAAGGCGCCCGCCCAATGAGCCTGAGTCAAAGTGACCCAGCAGTGCCCCAAGTCGAAATCAATGCGGCAGCAGCTTGAAGTAGTTATATTCCACAGAGGGTCTGTATATTTCACAAATTAAGTATACGCAAGCAGTATACTTCTTTTTTTTTAGCTGTATAATAATTATATTTTCGGGGCGTTATAATTGGGCCGCACGACCACTTAGTGCGAGAATTTCACTTGCAGAGAATATCAAAACTTCGGTGTGCCGCAGTTGCCTTTGGCTTGTTGTTGTTGCCACCGCCAGCTTGCCACCGCATTTCAAAATTCACAATTCAAAAACGTGTTAATTAGGCAACAGGATGTGGGCGTGGCCATGAGTATATTCAAATGGGGGGTGCACAAATGTGTTAATGACTACGTCGCAGCCGCTACCCGCTCCCCACTCCTCACTCCCCGCTCAGTGCTAACACTAACCGTTTACCTTTCTTCAATTTCCGCAATGTGCTTTGCCTTTGGAATTATATTTTAGCTTGAAGGCGGAGTGTCAATAAAATTAGCATTTGCTTTTGTTTAGCAGGCAGCAGCAGCAGCAGCAGCGTTGTTTTGTTTGGCTTTCGCGCACAAATTAAAGATAAAGACAGTCAAAGGGGTGTGGCAGCGCGGCGGGCGGGGAACCTTGCGTGACACATTACGCAACTAAATATTCATGCGACTTGGTTAAAACTTTTTTGAGGCACAAAACTTCAGTTCACTCTACACTCTTCAGCATATTGATAGCTGTCGTCTTCAGGCAACCCCCGCACGCCGCCGCCGCTTACGCAGCCTCTGGGGTACAGTCATAACTATCGCATTACGTCTCGACATGTGTGGCAGCTCGTAAAAAGCAATGTACGCACCATAAACACCTGGCATAAAGCTACTTAAGCATTGCGTGAGTGCACAGTGGCTGCGGAAACAACAGAACAGCGCGATTTAAATATTTTATTGTAATTAAGCCGCGAATCTCTCCCCAAGCGCTGCCAGCGCAGCAGCTGCTGCCAGCGTAGACAGCGAAAAAAAAAAAACAAACTATTGAGACAGCAGCAACAGCGCTGTTAAATTAATTGGAAAATAAATAGCAAGCTGCCATTTAATATTTATTTATTTCTTACTTTAAATAACTCACTTTAATTTATTTTGCTTACTGTGCTGCTGCTGCTGCTTTTTGCACAGTGTATTGCTTGCCTTTGTTGCTGAGATTTACAGTCGCAGCAACTTTTGTAGTTTTAACTTTGGCGCACGGATTTCTGGCCGTTGCAGTTAACATTTTGTTGGGGGGGCTGCCTGCTTAACACTTCTTAACACTTTGTTGCGACAACAGCCGCGGCATGTTATGCTTGCTTCAACTTCCTGTCAGCGCAAGACAATGCCACACCTTAAAGCACAAAAAGCAAACAAAATACTTGTGCAGCAACTAAATGAAAACTGTCAAATGAACCGCAATTGCAATGATATGTAGCATGTCTGTCTCTGTCTGTGTGTGTTGGCTGCAGTGCCTGCAAAACTTTTGGCTGTTAATGACATTGACGCAAGCAGCCAGGTGGTGACTGAGGTTGGGCCACACCCAGAAAAGTAACTTTTGCCTGCCAACTTTTGAAAAATGTTGCACAACTAAAACTTTAATTAAAAGCGGAAATGCATTATTGAAACCAAAAACTAAGACGCAGCAACAAAAATAACAACAAAAAACTTTGCAGCAGGCAAAACACCAAAACGAATGCAATATGCTCTGACACAAACAGTTTAGAAATAGCTAAAAAAAAAAATATATATATATATTTGTGTATGGCATGCAGTTGAGATAAATCTCTGCTGTTGTGGACTTACTTAACGGCTTACGAATTGCTGCAAGACCACAAATAAGCGCACAGTGGGTGCTTTGTCCTTTTGCTTTGTCCACATATGTGTGCGTGTGTGCGTGTGTTTGTGTTTGTGTGTGTTTGTTGCAATTGCCGTTGAGCATTTGTTCAGCTGTAAATCAATAAATTTTAATTAAAATTGCAGCCGCACGCAGCCGATTGCAACGGTTCACAACAACAATTGCTTGCCATATCTCTTTGGCGCTTTCTCGCTCGTACGCTGCGCTCTATTGCCGTCTCGCTCTACGCTGATGACATATCAAAATGTGCATGTGCTGTTGGCTTTAACTAACATTTTGTTCAGTCGCTGCCAAAGCTCATAATGCGCATTTCCGTTGCCGCTAAGCGTCGCTCAGCATATAATTTGACAAGGTCGCATCCTGCCGCCCCGCCCCCGCCCACATTAAGCTGCTTTGTTGTTTGCCTGGCCTCATAATTTTGTTATGCATTTCGATTTTAGCAATTGGTATTTGTGATTCGCAATTGCGCTGGTTGTTGCCCAATTTCAATTTCAATTTTGATTTAGAATTAGAATTTCTCGTTTCGTTTCGTTTCAAGCATATAACGCATACGCCTCGTTGACAAGCGCTCAACTATCTACACACACAAACATTTCCGCACATTCTTTGATGTTTGCTGTGCTGCACATAACAAAGTTGATTTCGATTTGAGTCGTGCTCTTTTTGTCAATCGTTTTGCATAATTTATTGCGAATTTATTGAGCTAATGAAGTGCGCGCTTTTCGGTTTTCTAGGCTCTCAGATTACGAGGCAATTTATGCAGGCACCAAGCGCCTGTGTGTGCGACTTGCCAGCGTCCATAAATCTTGCCACAAATCGCACAGTTGCATGCAACAAATCAATAGCAACAACGACGAGGTGTGCCACAAGAAAAACTATCATAAATCCAAGCGACAAATTAACGCGCTGAATTATTGCTTGCAATTTTAAGATTGGTTAATTTCTTGCATAAGCTTTGAGCAAAAAGCAAAGAAAATTTAATTGTGCATAGCTTTGGTCAAATGTTGAATAGCAACTTGGAGTAAAATGCTGCAAGTTCATTAATGAAATTAGTTAGAAATTGAATAAAAGCTTACAACAGCAAAAATTAAGTATACACAACTCAAAAATGTTATTAAAGTACAAATTAAATTAAAGTAAATATCTAGAAAATATGCAGACTTTAATTATTAACACATATTCAAATAAAATTAAATTAAATATATAAAAGTTAAACTGCAAAGATAATAAATGCAAAAGTAAATTTATTGCAATCAATTATGATTTAATTCAATACTAAACAGCTTTATGAACTTGCCTTTCATTAAATATATTATGATATATATATCTTAAGAAGTTGCAAGTTGATGTTGACTAGCAAAAATTCTTTAGCAAAGACAGCAGCTAATCAATGAACGTGCGGCAACAATGTCCATTATAAATGTTTCCGCTTGATTAAATATCATGCAAACCTCGCTCGCTTGAAATTTAAACTCACTGCGCTTTGAATGTTTGCCAAAGTTTTGAAAGCAACACACACACATGCACACACACATGCCACATGTAAAGTTTATACGAATTGTAATACAAATGAGCTGAGCATAGGTAACGAGCAGGACTTGAGGCAGCTCGAGTGAGCGCTCAAAAATGAGGGAAAAAAATGAACGTCAGAGCCCAGAGCCTGTTTCCCGTCACGTCGTTTAGCGCAACAACTTAATTTGCATATCAGCGCCGCCAAATTGCAGGCGGCATGCAACGCATATAACATGACGGGTGGTCGACTCGAAGCTCGAATCGCTGCTAACTATTGCTGCCTACACTTGAAGCGGCGCTTGGGAGCTGCACACACATGCAAGGCAGGCACTTCATCAATTTGCCAATAAACTTGCGAGTAGTTTTCGCAATAGTTGCCAACATTTCAATCAGGCCAAACACTCAACATATATACATAGCAGACATTCATGCATTCCCCCTCACCCCCACAGTTCGTTTAACGAGTCAGCGTAAAATTTTATGCACATGGCACAAATCGAAATCGAAATCCAAAGTTGTTGCTGATTTGGCGTAAAATTAAGAGGCAAAGCGCGCGCGCGCTCTCGCAGCGCTTGAAGTTGTTCAGCAATGTGGGCAATTAATGTATGTGTGACTCTGACAGCACAAAGAACCGGCTGAGCGTGTTCTTTTGCTTTTGCTGCTTTTGTTTTTCATCTGTTATTTTCATAAATAAATTTGCATGTCAAATGACATTGTTTATGGCATTCCTACACCCCACTCTGGGAAGTCCGCAGTCCGGACAGCGAATCAAAGCATTTAGTTTGCCTCGCAATCTATTGACAAGCAGCTAAGCGAAAAGCGTGCTGTCAGCACAGAGCAAAGGTAGTGGTGGCGTCCTGGGACTCAGGACTCGTCTGACTCAGTCCTGTTGGCCTCGCCTTGCATATAAATCAAAATAATTTTGTTTGGTTCTGTAATTTGGTCACAACGGCATGCCGCATGCCAAATGCGAGAGACTACGCGACTGACTACGCGCTCAAATCATAAAAAGGACAAATGAAGTGAAATTTAAATGATTGCATACTTCGAGGCGTTTGCTAAACCATTTATTTTCACCTAATTGCACACTCGAGTGGACGCTAGCCAGCCAACGTGCCACCCACTAAGACATTGAGGCACTTTTACACTCGACTAGACGACTAAGGGAACCGTTGCCATGTTGCTAAACACTTGCTACAAAATATTTGCTGACGTTTTGCAACAACAACAACAACTAATACCGAGCCTGTTAGCCAGCGGCAAAGAATTTGGGTCTGCTTCATTAAATTCCAAGAGCTTTAAGTGTGCGTGTGCGTGTGTGTGTGTGTTTTGCTTTGATTAAATTCAGCAGCAACTCGTGTGTTTGTGACAATAAGTGCAAAACCAATTATAAACCGACATGCGAAAGTGAGAGCCGGAAATTGAAGTTTGTGGTTTATGCTAACAAAAAAAAAACAATGCCAGGCTATCTCTATGGTAATTTTAAATGCAGGTATGTGCAAAAAAAAAATAAAGCTCAGCATATTATATAATATGCGTGTTAGTTTAGCAAAAGATATCAAACTCACTTCAAATGAGCTGCACAGCAATTTATTTATTTTTGGCAGCTCTGCGCTGGTATTTATAAAATTCTACATAATTGTAATGTATATAAAAGCAACGCTCAAGCAAAAATGTAAACATGAAGCTTGACTTGTCATTATTTTTAAATAGCAGCACGACAGCTATGAATTCTGTAAGTGTGCTATTTTATTTAAAAAATATATATAAAGAATTTACTATTTATAGCCAACGCATGTGCCTAGGCCCAATTTAAAAGTGTATAATGTTGGCTTGGCGCGCAAATCTGCGCTGCTAAAAATATTGCGCAGGCTCTCAAAGCGCCAACGTCTTAGACTTGCAGCCATCAGCAGCAAAGCAGCTGCTGCCAAAACTGCTGAGCATATAGCCGAGGTAAGCTCAAAAGTAATAATATGCAGCCTAATTTGTAATCCTAACTTAAGCTCAAGGCTCATGTGCACAAGCTGGCTAAAGAACGCATTGAAGCGCTGAAAATTGAAGCTAAGCAAGTTACAAAACGCAGCGCAACTAAAACTATTATAAGCTTAGCTTCAACGCAAGCTGCAACGCTGCCAAAAGTGCATGAACCGCAATTCGATTGGCGCATTGAAAATAATTTGAGCACTGGTCCCAGCATAATGAGCATTATACAATATATTTTTTATCGCTTATGGCGCAGCAGCAGTGAGGCAAACAACAAATGCAAACTGGCAGCGCCGCTGCAACTGCAGCAGTTTATAATGTTGCCAGATCAGCAGCAGCAGCAATTGTTGCCATGGCTGCCAGCTGCCACAAATGAATGCCACAAACAACCTTTTCGCAGGCTTCAAAACATTTTAATGCTTTTGTTAATTGTTTGTGCGCTTTGCTTAGGCTACACTACACATCGATATGGACTTGAGCCGACTAGAATTTCATTTGGGCGCTGGCTGCAGCAAGTTGTTAAAATGAGCGCGCAGCGCGCTTGGTCTACGTTATATCAGTATTATATATATTTTAAATAATTTGAGCATTAACTTAATTACAGCACTTTTATTTAATATCGTTTTTTAATTGATGACAACTTTTTCGCTGTAGGCAGGCGGCAGCATCGTTGGTCCAGTTGTCATAGCTGGTGTCACATTCATCACTGGCGCTGCTGTTGTTGTAGTTGTTGTTGCTACTACAACTGGCGCATCTCGGCGACGATGACGACGTCCGTTAGTGCTTACAACAGTTGTTGTTGTTCCTCCATTATCCGTTGGCACAACGACAACAGCATTGCCATTGCAACGACGGCAGGGCTCACCCCAGCGCCAGGGCATCAGCAAGAACAGTGGTCCATGGCGATGACGACACTCGCATTCGATGTTAACTTGTTGCACTTGCGACACTTGCGAAACTGTTTGCACTTGCGCCATCTTCAGAAATTTGCTTGCGTTTGTTCGTTTGCTACTTTAGTTTGTGACTGCTGTCCACAGCGCAGTTGCCTTCATTTATAACGCAAAATATTTTATCACCACAGCGCTGTTATCATAATGCTCAACGCGCCTTATCAATGCTCAAAAGCCTAAATGATGGATCTAGCTGCAGTGATTCATGCGTTAGCATTGAGACTTTGTAGACATTGCAATTGCGCTTCGACTGGCGCTTGAGTGACTCATAGCTGAGCTAACTGAACTTTTGGGGTATACCTAGTTAAGCTAGCAATTGACTCATGCTGTGCCAAGTTCAAGTCAAGTGCATTGGATATAAGCTATCTGTATATAGATAAGTTTGTTTACAGTCACTTGACATAGAATTTACATAAATTTGCTTAATTTGTAACAAGTTCTTAATGGAAAACTCGTTAGATTATTATAATAAATCAATAGATAATAAGCTTAAATTTAGTTCAATAAAAATTGCGCATTCTAAGAAACTTTTTACATTTAAAGCGTCAAGGCAGTTCAATAATCAATTAAATAAATAACTAAAATTGTATGCCAATTTAATTCAATCAAATTTATTTATTATTTTATGAAAAAACTTAAAAATTATGTTTTAATTCAATAAAATTTAATATCGGCTATATATCAGAATCTAGAAATATTTTTCAATAAAATTAAATAAACCAAGTTCATGTCAAGTGCATTTGATATTAGCTAGCTATATATATAGATAAGTTTGTTTACAGTCATTTGACATAGAATTTACATTAATTTGCTAAATTTATAACAAGCTCTTGATGGCAAAAACTCTTTAGATTATTATAATAAATCAATAGAAAATAAGCTTAAGTTTAATTCAATGAAAATTGCGCATTCTAAGAAACTTTTTACATTTAAATCGTCAAGGCAGTTCAATAATCAATTAAATAAATAACTAAAATTGTATGCCAATTTAATTCAATCAAATTTTCTTTATTATTTTATGAAAAAACTTAAAAATTATGTTTCAATTTAATTCAAGTTCATGTCAAGTGCATTTGCTATAAGCTAGCTATATATATAGATAAGTTTGTTTACAGTCACTTGACATAGAATTTACGTTATTTAAACATTAATTTGCTTAATTTATAACAAGTTCTTGATGGAAAAAGCTCTTTAGGTTTTTATAATAAATAAATAGAAACAAAGCGTAAGTTTAGTTCAATGAAAATTGCGCATTCTAAGAAACTTTTTACATTTAAAAGCGTTAAGTCAGTACAATAATCAATTAAATAAATAACAAACATTTTATTTCAATTTAATTCAATCAAAATTATTAAGTTGAAGCTTATGAAACAACTTAAAAATGATGTTTGAATTTAACTTAAATAAAGTTCATTTATCGGGTCAAAAGCAATGAATACAAAATAGCCTACTCATACAGAATCTAGAAAGATTTTTCAATAAAATTAAATAAACCAAGTTCATGTCAAGTGCATTTGCTATAAGCTAGCTTATCTATAGAAAAGTTTGTTTACATCTAGTTAGCAGTCACTTGACATAAAATTTACGTTTAATAATATTTGTACTAAATTCTAAATTAAATCTATACTACAGCTATGTTGCCGGTAGGTTTAGCTGCTTTTGCTTAGCGCATTAATTTATTTATTGCTGCCGCCGCTACAGCGACCAATTGCCAGCAGAAACTGCAGCAGACGTTACTACAGTCTATGCAAATCTTTGCCCATATTCAAAGCACAATCCGTAGTAGTTAGCTCGGGCTTAAAAAAACTGCAAGCTGCCGACAGCTTAGTGGCCAATAATGACAACATATTGGTTAAGCAAGCCTCTTTTACCAAGCTGAGCATAGAAGTTGA
Source organism: Drosophila busckii (assembly GCF_011750605.1). Taxonomy (NCBI): domain Eukaryota; kingdom Metazoa; phylum Arthropoda; class Insecta; order Diptera; family Drosophilidae; genus Drosophila; species Drosophila busckii. The sequence continues at coordinate 1,474,279 of NC_046604.1, forward strand.
CGACAAGCCTGGCCACAAACACAATTTGTGGCACTCAAGAAGCTTGCCGCTTATACTGACAATTGGCCTTACTATAATTTTATTTGCTAAATATTTTGTATTATTAACGATCATTTGCAGTCTTAATTACGAAACGAACGAATAAATTGTTTCAACAGCTATTTGTATAATAATAATATTTATGCATAGAGCAATGCACTTAATTTTTTGTTGTTTGTTCTTAATTTCATTGGCATAACATATAAATAATTAATTGTGTTGCTTTGTGTTTTTTAGACAATAATATAATTTCAATTAAATATAAATGCTTTTTAGCTTATATAACAAACATTTGAATGCTGATTTAATCAATTAAAATGCGACTACCATCTGGGTGGAGGCTGCTGCTGCTGCACTATGATGACCTCCTCACGTGGTGGGCGACGTCCGCCAATGTTGATATCAATAAAAGGTCGACCCGGACGCACTACATCGACCTCCACAATAGGACGCGGTGGCTGATAAACTGCAGCTGGTGTAATAACCTCAACCACTTCGGGTCTGTATGAAGGATAACGCCCGCAGCCCACATCGACTTCCACAATGGGGCGTGGTAGCCTGGGTGGCACTATATCGACCTCCACAATTGGACGTCCATCGTGGTGGTGATGATGATGATGATGGCGGCGCTCGTCGTCGTAGTAAGACATTTTGGTAGATCTGCTTGCTGCTTTCGCTAAATGTTAACTGAACTCTTTCGCTTTTGGGCCAACAATATATATGAACACATAATTTGAGCGGTACTTTTTCCAATTTGACAGCTTAGTTTACTATCTTGTCAGGCGGTCTTAATGTTGTCGATAAACATGAATAAACGATAAACAACTTCCAGTGCGCGGGTCAAGGCAGGCAAAAGGGTGAGGCCAACAAAATGCGTTGTCCATTTTCCAAAAGTACACAAATCGTCTTCAATGAATCATTAGAAGCTTCGAAGCATTGGAAGTATGACAAGACAATTTTGTGCAATAACAGACGATATCACTAAAGACATTTTTATATATTTTATATACAATTTATATATAAAAGCTAGTAAGTAAATGATTTGCAGCGTGAGGGAAATTTAAATGAATGAATCAGCAAATTACTGAGCATGAAAAGCGTTGAAACATTTTTTAGTCAGCAAAATATGATCAGACCTCAAAATATGGCTAATTAAACTTTGATTTGCTTAATTTATAACAATGAAAAAACTCTTAAGATTTTTAAAATAAATAACTATAAATTGAGCTTTAGTTTAATTTAATGCTCATTCTAAGAAACTTTTTACAATAATCAATTAAATAAATAAAAAAAAATTGCACTTCAATTTAATTTAATCAAAATTATTTAGTTATAGGTTATGAAAAAACTTAAAAATTAAGTTTTAATTTAGAGTCGATGGCACTTAGCACTTAGCACTCATCACTTTTAGTTATTATATTAGTTTGTATAATTAAGCTTGTAAATAAATAAATAAATAAGTTTTAATTTAATTCAATAAAGTTAATTTATTCTAACAACATGAAGTTTGTTTCTTATTATAAAAGAAGATTAACAGCAATAAATACAAAATCTAGAATTTAAGAATATAGAAACATTTGTCAATGAAATTAAATGTAACTTTAACTTTACTTAATATAATGCATTAGTTGAATTTACAAATAAAAATATTTTACAACTGCAAGTGTTTACTGTAGCTAAAGCTGTTATCTTTACTGTATTGAATACATGCTGTAATAAATTTCGCAATAATGAAATACTTATAATAAAAAAATTGCGCTTTAAAACTGATTACACTAATGTAAATAAAAATGTTTCCAAACAAATTAAATGATTTTATATTTAAATAAATATATGTATTGAATGCTTATGTGCAAAGTAAAGCGCTGATTAAATTAAATTAGTTTTGCCTAATGGATTCATTTCTATATTGACTTTGGCCTTTGCTTAGGCTGTTCACGCTCATTATGTACACTTTGCAACTTAAAATTACGTTTATTGATATACACAAACAATGATTAACATAATTGAATAATTTTACACATGTTTGGGTTTGGGTTTGGGTTTGGCGTCTACCAGCGAGGATAGGGCGGATTGTTATATTGTTGATACTGCTGTTGATATTGATAGGTGGTCTGCTGTTGATAGTAAGCTGCTGGCGCTGGATAAGGCTGCGGTTGAACTATGACCTGACTGGTTTGCACATAGTTTGTTGCTGGGCTTACGACGACAACTTCGGGCCTAGCAAACGCCGGCGAATAATAAGAGCCACCCCAACCGGGGAAAACATCAACCTCGATATCTGTCAAGCAGCAAAACATTAACAATTATGTTTTCAACTCTATTTTGGTTGCCTTACTTGGACGAAAATGGTGATGACGAGCATGACAGCGATATGGATCTTCATAGTAACGCATACTTTTTGCCGTCGTCTGTGCTGTGTGTAGCACAAGAGTTTGAAGACTGCAAAGAAACAAGCGGACGACAGTTCAGTTCCAATTCCAGGTGCCATCAATCAATGCATAGAGCCTAGAGATATTGTTTATGTTATTCCAGTGCGAGCAGAGATAAGCGATAAGGCTGCCCATTAGTCATTTAGCAATGTTAGCAAATTTTATAGCAACTGATAGCAAAATATGGCGAGGGTTGATCATTTATTTTTAAAATGCATTAAATGCTTTTTGCTGCTTTATTGTAATATTTAATTTAAGCTTAAGGCTTAGCTGCTATCATTTAAGTATAGAAAATTAGTGTGTATTAAATGCTTAGAGTGATATTTTTACTCTTTATGTTTTGTTTGCTTAGCATTTGATTAATTTGTGCTATTTTAATTAATTTTAATGTGCAGCTTGTAAGCAAATTCATAAATCACTTGCTCGCAGCTCTATAACTTGTTGATATTTATAAATATAAATACCGGTAAAAAAAACTTAAATATTTTTGCCATAGTCAACAATTCGACATTCAATGCTATTGAGCTTATCAGCTTTAAGCCCTCTATCGATTAATGCTTATCAAATTGATAAGCAAACAACTGAAAAAAACGAAACCCAAACAACTGACACCACAGGTGTGAAGATAAACAAACAAAATTTGCGCTCAGCTATAAGTACAGGGCATATTATTATATTTTTATATCAAAAATTTACTACGTGACTAAAAAATGTTAATGCTGCATAAATTCATTGAATCCAAATGAGGTGCTTGTTCGCTCAGTAGGATGGTGGATTATGATAATGTCCATTTGGTGGTGGTGCTTGGTAGTAGACTGGCGGTGGTGGTGGCTGCTGCTGCTGCACCACATAAACGGGCGGTGGGGGTGGCGGACGCTCCTGTACGACGACAACTGGAGCTGGTCTTGGGGGTGGCGCTTGCACCACCACAACTGGCGTATGATGATGACGTCGGGGCCAGCGCGGTGCACCGATCTGTACATTTATCAAGGGGCCACGACGTGGCGGTCCACCGCAACGATCAGCCATTTTGTTTGCTGCTATTGTTTTAAATAATGCGAAACTGTTGAGAGCTGTTGCTGAACCTGCGTTCTGCTTGACTTATGGCTGTATACTGAATTTATTGTGATTAATATTATAGACTGCCAGCAGCAGCAAAAGCTTTTCATATTACTCATACGCCAGGTGAACTTTTTCGATAAGCAAAACCAAAGAGCGTACATAAAGTATTTATGGCTTGATATGAATAGACATACAGCAAGCTATTGTTTAATAAATTTTGTCAAAATTAATGTGCAATAGATAAGCATTTTGCCAAATGCACAAATGACTGTAGTTTAGGTGCTTCCCTGACTTATAGACCCCAAAGTTGTATGAGTCAGCCAGCTGAACTAAATTTCATAAGCAACGTTAAGCTTTAAGTATATTATCAATGCTTTTATATGCATTGTTTAAACATCAAAGTTTATGGCCTCTGTGCTAATTGAGTTGAGTTGATGTGATGTCTTCATCATAAATTTCATAGACAAAATGCGTGTGAGGCGTTGCATTTGCGAAAAAATTTGCAGCACTTGCGAGTGTCACTTTGATCAAAGCCAAGGGGTAATCAGCATGGAGCGGGGAGTTTCTATGGCAAAAACATAAAGATTTCTACTTTGACTTCGTGTTGGCACTGACAGCAAAAGTTAAACATGCACAAAGCGAGGCGAGTGCGATTCGCAAAGTTTTTAACAGGCTCAAAAAGGAAATGTTTGTATGTATGCGTGTGTGTGTATGGGTGTGAGTGTGAGTTGGAGGCTTATGCGGCATAACTCGTACATATTGCAAGTGTGTTGGATGGAATTGTGCTGTTGGGTTTGTGGGGAGGGGGGTGGGGGGCTGGAGTGCTTGGCAGTCAGTTTGACAGCGCGTAGCCAATGTAATGATGCCGCTTGGCTTGCCTTGCTTGGCTTTATTCGCATGCATATTTTAGGAAATGAATTGCAAGTCTCTGGCAAGATAAAATGCCAAGCAACAGCAGCGTGAGGCAGCACACACCGAATCGATAACTGTCAAAAAATAAGCCGGCGAGCAACACGCAAGACAGCCAAACAGTCAAGGCTGGCGGGCGGTGCAGAGCGGTGCGGAGCGGCGCTGGCAGGATGTTAAAGGAATTCGCGAGGCGGCACACAATTTAAATATTTATGGAGCTGCACCTCGAGCACAGCGCTGAACTGAGCGTATATTGCAATACAGCATAACCAAAAAACCGTAACCGTAACCGTAAACCCAAACGACTACCATAGACAGCAGCAGCAGCGACGGCAACATGCAGCGGCAGCGATGGCAACATGCAGCGTCTGAAAATGCATTTCCTGCATATGTCAAACAAAATGTGAAGAAGGGCTAGAGCAAACTCAGATACAGATTGCAAGGCATATAGGTTTTTAAATTGATTTGTCATCATTTATAATTATTGCAAACTGAGCTTAAAATTTTAATGCAATTTAAATACGAATATTATTATGAATATTGAGATTTATTTAATTGGCTATAGCCAGTCGACAGTAATTAAAAAAAATATTTAAAATTAAATGTTCTTCAACTAAAAGAAAAACAAGCACATTTTTTGTACTATTAATTCAGCTGCTTAAAATTTTGTGCATTGTCTTGTGAGCTCCAAATGTTTATTTCTATTTTGTTTAATAAAATTGTCAAGCAGCTACAACATACTGAGATTCAGATTGGGAAGCATATATGTGCTTACTTTTCGAATTTACTAGCATATATAATTATTGCTGCCTTGCATTTTTATGTTTTGATTGAAAACAAAGAGATATTTTTTTTATTTATATATTTATTTATGAACAGTGGATGGCAAAAGAAAATTGTATCAAAAAAGTAGTTCAAATTGATTATGATAAATATTTTATTAAATTATTTTATGTTATTATTAAATGTTTTTTTACTTTGTTGAACAAAAAGAACAAACAATTGTTGCAAGAATTGGAAATAGCACAATCAGATCTCAGATTCTCTCTCTCTTCTTTTCAATAGAAGCGTCAACCAAGTCAAAGTGATAATAGCTTGGCTAACAACATTAATTATGCTTAACTTGGGCTAAAAATTATGTGCAGCATTTGAGTTGATAATCTAGCTAAAGGTGTTTAAAAACTGTTTAAGGATTGATAAATGTGGCCATAGCCAGCGCTGGGCCAAAGGGGCTGCAAGTGTTTTGAATGTCTCAACAAAGTGCAGCACACTGAGCAGAGCAACAACAACAATAACAACAACAACATCAACAACAAGGAGCAGAGCGCGCAAGTCCTGCGGGCTGCTTGTTAAATGAAAATTAATTGGCTACACTAATAGTGTTGCCAACTACTTTGTGCAATTAAAACAAATTGTATGTAACAGATACAAGAAAAACAAGCAGCCAAAGCTGAAAAAAGCGACAACAGCAGCAACAACAACAACAAAAAAGTTGCCCCGCTTCAAGACACAGCCGGCAGCAATAGCAACACCAACAAACTGTTAAAGTATGTGTGCGTGTGTGTGTGCTCCCCTTTTTTCTTTTTTTTTTTGTGCTGCTGCCCAGGCACAAACTTTTCCGCACATAATAATTCATGTTAAACTTGCCCCTATTTTCTGTCTGCTCACCACTGTCTCGCCGCCCCTTTTTCGCTTTTCGCGCTTTCACTTTGTGTTGTGTTGTGTTGTTGCCCCCGACGCGTGCTTTAGGTATGTTTCATGCATTCATTCGCTGGTCATTCATTCATTATTTAGCTGCGTAACAAACACGCAGCGGCAAACGCCAACTTGGCCCCAACCGAACAACATGCCAACGCATTGGCTCAAGATGTTGTTTTCGCTTTTGCCTTTGCCAGCCCAAGTCGGGCAGCGACTTTCAACAGCGCAGCGCTGCATTGGTGGGGCACGTAAAATAGTCAAAGTTAAAGATTATGGCATTTAAAAATATTTAAAAATAAAAATAAGTCTTCGAAGAAATAGTTAGCAAATTTGGTATGTTTATTGAATGAGAAGAGATTAGTCGAGCAAATAAACTGTGGCTCTATTTTGATTTATATATTTTATAATTATATAATAACTAAAGGCAGGAAGTGCGCGCTTCTAAGTCTAACGACTCGACAATTACAATTTATGCTACTTATTAATTTGATGGCTAAGAATTTAATAAGCAAATTTTACATTACTGTGTAGCTTGTGTCTATCCAATAAAATTTAATTTAAAAGCTACTTATACTTGCTAAGCCTAAAAGGCAAAAGAATAGCACGATACATTATTTGCAGGCGAATCAGGGTCAAAATCGTAGTAGAAGATTCTGCAGTTCGCAGCTCTGAATTTTCACATAAAATCTGCAAAGTCCAAGTCTATGCTAAAAGTCTTAAGTAGAAAACTGTTAGCAATTCGAATTTTTCGTAGCATACTTATCGATTATGTTAAGCAGAATGGCTGGCCTACAAAAGATCTTCTAGTTAGCTGTAGAGTTTCAACATAAAGTTCAAAACTTTTCAAGCTGCCCACATTGCTTAGAGCTCAACGCTTCTATTTTTGCGCGCCTTTTGGCGTTTATATTAAAAGCACGCTTCATTTACCTGTGCTTGCAGTAGAAAGAGAAAGAGAGTGAGGCTTGTGCATTGCATAAAGGAAAACAATGAGTGCACAACTCAGTCTAAGGCAATGATGATGATGATGATGGTGGGTCAACCAAAAAACAAGCTGCTTCCGACTGCACTACGCCTACATTATATATATGTGTGTGTGTGCGTGTGTGTGTGTGTGTGTGCTCCAATTTCTGTATGACTAGAGCGAACACCGTTTGCTTTTGTTTTCATGCCTTAGACAGTTGTGCGCTTTTGTTTTTTCGTGCTACCTGCTGGGTTTGCTTTTATGATTTTTCCAAGCTGCCTGTATAGCCTTTTCATGCTCTGGCCATTTTTAATTGTGTTTCCGGCAATTTTCACTCTATTACAAAATTTAGTTTTGTTCCACAAACGAGGCGGCTTAAAGTCCATGCCATATTGTCGAGTCAACAGCCAAAAACAAAAAAGTAAATGAGAACTAAAGCAGAAAGCTGAGCAACATGATGAGCATTGTCTGTGGAGCAAGCAAATTACATTAATAACTCGATATGCAGCTACTACTCGTAGTTTATATAAATCTATGCCAGCTTCCTTCTACAGTCGAACGGAGAGAGCCAGAGACGAGACTGACTGTCATGTCTCCATCATGCAAAGCATAACTTTCACAAATTCCAGTCTCAAGCTCTGTGTGTGTGTGTGTTGTATTTGCTTTTTGGCTTTTGTAAAGTTGTCAGATTTGTTAGCCTGCCAGCCACGCCCACAGCCCACACACCATTTGTATGAAAATTGGCAAAACTGGCAAATTTTTAAAACAAAAACCGCAAATGTTGACCAATTTTGGGTCTTAGAGTATGCAACAAACAAAACTACACAACTCTCCGACTCGCTCGCTCGCTCTCGTTCACTCTTAGTGCTCCTTATTGTTGTAATTGTCCATTGAGGCGTTAGCAAACGCCTAGCAACGAGCAAAAGGCCAAACTACAAGTCCCAACCGCTTTACTCTTGATGCTGCCTGCTGAGCTTAGTTTAGCTGCCTGCTCGCCACCCCTCAAGCTGCATGAAATGTCTATTCTAATCCGGAAATTAAATTCCATTTAGAAATTTCGTATACAAAATGGTCATCAGCTATGTGTGTGTGTGTCTGTGTGTGTGTGTGTGTGCTCATATATGCTTAATTTATGGTCAAGCCAGAGCAACTGCCTTTGGCCATAGGCGTTGCTCACTGACCACAAGCGAGACACAGACTCAAAACAAAACTTAACCCATTGATTAATGCCTGCAGGCGAGCTTTTGCCCAAAACTTACTCAGGCTAATACGCTTCGACAGCATATTATAGCTGGCAGCAAGATTTTTACAAAACAAATCTGAAAGTAATTGTAACAAGTCAAAAGTTTATTCAACTTACAACGATCTGATTTTGAAGACTCGAGTCCTTGTGCTCATCTCTGTCTCAGCGTTAATTACTAATGTATTAGAGCTTTTTATATCTTTTAGAATATAGAATTAATATATAGAATTTAACTTTTAATAAAAAATACAAAAGAACAAATGTATGTATTGTCGAAATAGACGTGACAGACACTATCAAGTATATATATTCTTGTTTTATCAAGGCAAACTGATTCGATATAGCCTTCCGTCTGGATGTTTGAGCAACTGTTTCTCAGCAACTATAAGAGCTCCTAAACCCAAGCCAAATCGCTTTTTTTTGTTTTTTATTTAATGCGTCTTCTTGTTGAGATTAACTAATTAGCTAAAATTATTTATTATTTAGCGCTCACCAACAATTGTACTTTTTGCTCTTACAAACAATTTACCAACTCTATATAAAGTTTGATATCGGTACTATTTACATTATAAACTCAATAAATTGCAGCACTATGTGAACTAATCAGTTTGCATTCACAGTCTTTGTTCAGTAGCAAGACATACATTTGTATACAGAAAAGTGACCTGATATTAAAGTAATCAATAGCCGTCATATTAAAGCAATTATATCGAGATGTTGGTTGGGAGGACCCTAAACAACGCCACTCGATGAAAGACCTGGAACTCTAATCATTAATTCTTGAAATTTTAAGCACCACAATTCCATAGCAAGAGCATCGAGAGCATCTGTTAGAGACCAACTTTATCACATCAGCGCCAATGAATAATGGAGAGTAAATACTATATTGGAATTATTTATTAGTGCTGCTCACTGCTCAATCACCAACAGTCCATGCACAACTGGCTTCGCTTGTTGCCTTACCCACCCAGCCTCCCACTCATGTAAGCTGCTTTGTAGTCTGCTGCTCTTTGCTCATATCCTAGTGAGAGCATCGCTCCCAGCTCGATCTCTCTGCGCTGTATGCTGCTGCGGCGGATCGAGAGCGCATCGTATATATTTGTATTGAATATATATTGTCAAAAATATTCCAAAATAGCAAAGCACCTATAAGAAGATTATTTATTATTATTGATTATTTTTGAATTGTTTTCTTTTGATTTGTTTTGATTATCATAAGTTCTTCTCTTAAACCAAAATAATTCATCGGCAAATGACTTTGCTTATCATTATTTATTATCATTATTTATTGTTATGGCCAGCAGTTATTAAATTTAATTTAAAATGCAACTGAGCGAGTTTGCATGAGCTAATGAGTCAAAAGACAGTCAGCTCTGAATAAGTATGAAAATTTAACTAACATTTCAATTAAAGATGAGTCGACACTCACAACTGAAAAATGTTTAGAAAAATTATGAATTTACTGCTTGTATTTCATTGATAAATTGATTCTATTGAATGCATTTTATGAACATTAAGAGTTCAATTTGCTACATTTTTAGTGCTAATTGAGCATTGAATTTCAAATATACGCAAATCAAAAGTCCTTCGAAAGGATTTCTTGGAATTTGGCAAAACTCTGAGGCAATAGGTGAAGCTTTCTGTTTATTTTGAAACAAATGAAAAAGAAAACCACTATACTTACAATATCAAGCCTCAAGCTGAGTGCACAAATATATTTGCCCACAACAAAGGCAATTTGAGAGACTGACGAAAAGTATGAGGGGGGTGGTGGGGTTAAGGCCTGTCACATAAACGTGTCAACTAATCAAATGTTGTGCAATAAACAAAAAGGAGTCGCATAAATGCGACTGAAAGCAACAATCAAAATACAAAAGTGACAGCTATTTGTGCTTTAGATGAAATAGCTGGGGCTCGGATATGCCACGCCCCCGCCGCCCTGAAACGCATTGTGTATGCTTTCTAATGCGGCAAAGCCATTTAGTTCATTTGTTTTGCGTGCGCAATAAAATTTTTATCATTTTATATTTGTTTGTCTGTTGTTTGGCTTCTCCCATTTGCGTTTTAAAACGCGCCGAATCGCGACAAAAATGTTTATGGCTTGTTATTTGAGCATAAAAGCATTTGAGCAACTGAACACAAAAGTTCTCTCGCATATGTGTAGAGCTTCAAGAACGTGACACTCTTCACAACAACAAGAACGAGCGAGATGCCACACTAAACAGGTAGAAAAAAAAATGCCAAACCAAAAAATGAAAAATAAAAATAAAACAGCAGCTAAGAAAACAAAGCGTTAGCAATGAAATTGTTACAACGAATGTGAGACATGCATTAGGTGGTGCTGGTGGGTGGTTCGGTGGTTGGGGTAACAAACAAATAAATTTATGTACGCCATTTACAAATGAGTGTGAAACAAATTGAGAGAGCGAACTTCGTAGCCAATAAAAATTACAAAAACAAAGCGCTCGAGAACTGAAACTTGAAACTGGAAGCTGACGACACTTTGTATGTCCTTTAGCCCTTTTGGCCGGAACACGTACGCAGCAGGGATCGCATTCAGTGTAATAGAAGTCTGCCACAAAAGGACTCATTGGCTAAGCGATAGAGCGACAGGGCGAGCGAGCGCGAGCGAGAGCGAAAGCGTGACGCAACTGGCTAACAAGTAATGCCAAATGAAAAGCAAAGTGGAGTGGGATGATTGCAGCTTAAGGCCAAGCTTGAGGTTAAGCAGTTCAGTCGTGAGGTTAGCGCCATTGACCGGAAATGTAAAATGCACTTAGCCAAAGCGCCTTTGCCCCGCTCACCGCCGTTACTGCAAAGCTTAAGCGAAACGCAAAAAGAAGCTGAGAAGAAGAAAAAAAATGTATATATATCGCTATCAATAAATTCGCACGTAGCTTGAGTTGAAAGCGTGCCAAAGTGCGGATATTTTTGTGGATAATTGCAGCAGTCAGTTGCAGTTGCAGTTGCAGTTGCAATTGCAATTGCTTTCATTCTTTTACATTCTTTTGTTGTTCACTGGCACTTGCAATTTGAGCTTTGAAACAAACACCATGGACTGCGGCTGCGGTGACTGCTTTTAGCAAAAATTGCTTAATTAGTAGCAAGTTGAATTCATCGAAGCCGCAATTGCATTTAGTGCTTAATCAGAAATTTAATAAATAGCCTACAGCAACTGTTGCTGCTGCCAAAATTATTTTATGCTTAAAATTATAGCAAACATTACTTTTAGTCTAATTGCCACAGTTTGTTTTTGTGCTATATATATATGGCAAAAATATATTTGTATTTAATATTTTGCTTTTTCGTACGTACGTTCGTTTATTCGTTTGCATTCATAAATCAAAAGAGCATGTGTCTGTCTATCAGTCTAGAGAGCGGCGACGGCGGCCAACGAAAAATATAAAAATGGTCAAACAATGCGGCAGAGGCTACCAAAAGATTATATAGAAATGGCCGCACAATAAATATGCATATATAACTGTATCAGTGTGTGTGTATAGAAAATATGAAAGCACAACAATCAGCAATAGCAACAACAAATGGAGCATAAATTACACATGGCCATAGAAAAATGATACGCCAACAACATAAAACAGATGCTGGGAGCTGCAAGCTCCTTTACAGTTTGTTATTTGGACGCTTAGCGATGGCAGCGTGCTCCAATGATTTATGTCAATAGCAAACAAAACTATATGTTACTACTATATTTTTTTAGTATAACAGTCAACTTTACTCATCGTTTTAAAAATGAAACACAAACTTACTTTGAGAACTTAAATCATAATAAATCAGCAACAATTTTTGTGATCTTATATCTTCACTAAATTTGTGTTAATAAAAATTATAAAAATAAGATAATTTTCAAGCATTAATTAAGTCATTAAGCAGTATAATTTGGCTGTTAAAAAAGTGAATTTTGAATTAATGCAGTTAAAAATATATTATACACAAGCTTTAACTTGTTTAGATTAAATATTTTTAATAAAATTAATTTTAAATATTATTAGCTATTTTCTTCATTTAAATTTGTTTAGATAGCAGTCAGTTAACTATTGATAAAAATTATTGCTCAGAATTGCAGTCTACAAAAAGTGCTGCATACGTTGTGGCGCTGCCATAGAAATTCGTATATAATTGTTATGTTCTTCTCTAAGCTAAAGTAGCTAAAAATATGCGCGCTCTCATCATTTATAAATGCTCGCGGGAGCTCAAATTATTGGTCTGATGAGTGGCAGCAGCGTTGGGCGTTGTATAGTGGGTGGTAGCAGCAGCAGCAGCAGCAGCAAATGATGTTAGGCACGAAAACTGGTTGCAGGCCAGTTTCCGGCACTAATCGCGTTACAATGAAAATTGATGATGATGATATACAAGATATGAAGCAGAAGCTACTGCAGTACATCAAAACAGGCTGCCAGCCAGTTCCACTTGCAGCCCAGCTTAGCCGAAAAGCAAGAGCAACTAGAAGCGAAAACAAAAATTTGATGCGCACACGGGCATCAAAATAAACTGTGCAACATATTTTGTTTGCCGCTGTTGATGCTGCCACAAAGTGGCCAAACGAATGCGATTCATGTCATTGACTTTGTTGCTGTGGCAGCCACTTAAATTCAATTGCGAAACAACAGCAGCAACAAATGCAGCGCAAATATTGTCAAGCGAGTCGAGTGGCTGGTTGCCGCGCTGGCGGTCGACAGTTAACAAAGTTTTTGCTGTGTGTACCAAACTAGAAAAGCCAGCAGCAACCAAAACAAGCAACAACAACAACAACAGCTACAATAACAATAACAAGCGAGTGAGCAGGCGAGGAAGCGAGCAAGCGAGTGAGCAGCAAGCCCGTTGGCTACTTAACTGCTAACCAGGCCAAAAGAGTATGCTATAAAAATACACAGCACTGATTGTCCCTACCCAACTGTAAACTGCATGTACGTATGTGTGTGTGTTGGCTGTGTAAACAACAATTGAGCCCAAAATGTGGAACGCATTTAATTGAATTGAAAAACTAAACAGCCAGAGAACAAAACTATGCACAAAAGCTGAAACTGAGATGCTCTTGCACACTCTCAATGCGAAATTAATGCGAAAACTTATAAAGCTTAAGTTGCTTTACGTTAACTTTCCTTCACACACACAGACAGACACGCAAAGTTGGTCAAGTTCTTTATAGCCAAAACAGACTGAGAGGCAGAGTAAGTGAGAGTGTGCGTGTGTGTGTGTGTGTGTGTGAATGAGGGTGCATGACTAGCAAATAGTTATTGCTTCTATGCATTGTTCATTGTTTACTTTTATATCTTTGTTGCTTTAAGCTCTGCTGCTATACAAACTATTTTATTAAATTAACAGAGAGCGATAATTATTTTGAAATTTTTGGTACTGCAAGAAAACAAAAGTAGGCAATGTAACAAATAAAATTTAATGTTTAATGATTATTAAGATAAAAATATTTTGTTGGCTCATTTGTTACAGACTTTCGAAAGCAAAGAAATTTATTATTATGCAAGCAGCTTCCTTACTGTTTGTTTAATAGCAAACTGAGCTGGAAGTTGCCTCTCTAAAATTTTTCAAAAAGTAATAACAGAAGTTGAAAGCGCAAGCCGCTCAGAGAGCGAGGTCAACAGTCAATGCTTGTCTTATCAGCCTGAAGATCACTCTGAGCTGTTGCCAGCGTTTTTAAATAAATAAACAAAATATAATAATTGATATAATAAAAAATTTGTTTTAATACTTAACTTTATTTGCTGGCAAATAAAATAAAATGAAATGTAAAAAAGTTTCATTTAGCAAAGTTATGACTAATTCAAAGCTTAAAAAAGTCTTTGAAAACATAAAGTAATACTTTAAGCTTAATTTTTGATATATTTGCTTGCCTTTAAAAAATAAAAACAACTGCGCAGTTAGTTAGAAGTTGCTGCAGCTCAAATTACCAAAACTCCATTGCCTAGATTGGACTGAGTGAAGTCCTACTTAGAGCTTAAGCTTACATTTCAATCATTTATTAATTTGATTTATCATTGAGTGCTGAGCTCAACTTTAATTTCAACTTCAGCTCGACGCAGTTAGTGTATATAAAAGTTATTTGCCAATTGGCTGAACCAACGATGCGCAGCAGCGTATCCAATTACGCTCACAGCAAGCACCTGCGTGTGCGTGTGTATGCGTGTGGGTGCGAATGTGTGTGTGCGTAGGCCGGCGAGCTAATATGATGACGCTTAAACATGGCCGAAAAGTATTATGGCCGTAAAGTCAATTAGAACGCTGGCGCTGTTAATAGCGACTGCTGCGCATTTGGTCGATGCAGCAGTCGTCGCTGCCCCCCAGGATGCGCCAATATAGATTTGAAATGGCTTAAACACTGCGCAAAAAAGTATATCTGAAATGCAGTTAAGGGCACAAACTTAAAATTAATTGTTTATAATTAAAATATTAATATTAAATGTTTGATATTTTTATGATAAAGTTTTTTGTCAAGTGCATTGCCACTAACACTTACATTTGGCCATTTCAATTTCAGCTGCTGTAGCCACTGTCTGCATTACGTATTTGTTTGGCTGCTTGGCGAAATTGTGTTTGGCTTTGGCTGCTGCTGCTGCTCCTGCTGCTGCTGTTGTTGGTCGCGTGGCGCATTAAAATCCTTTACCTGGCGCAATCGCCTGGCTTTGCCACTCGCTGTCTCGCTGATGAGCTTCAATTTCATTTTTGTGCTTCTCTTTTTTTTTGTTTGGCTGCAGGCTTGTTTGTCAATTTGGCTGCCGTGAAACGCTGTTATCCTTTTAATGCCCAATCCTTGTTGGTTGTGTGGGTTGCCTGTCAAACCATTAAACCCTCATAAGTTTACTCTTGAACGCCAGCAAAATCTCAACGACTCCCAAAAAAGAGCAAAAAAACAAGCTCAAATATTTAGAGCGCATTATGTGTAGCTGCCTGGCATTTATCGTAAACTTCAACTGCCTGTGACGCGTCAAGGATTTGCCAAACATTTAGCCAACATGACACCCAGACACACACACACACACACTAAAACACACAGCCCTCATAGTTGAGGGTTGACTGTATCAATATGGCGCATAAAAAACAATGGCATAGAGGCCTTGCAGCTCCGCAGAGTGCACGACTGCATGGAATGGGGGCGTCTGTCGTCGTCGTCGTCGTCGCCAACAATGCGATATTCGCCATGCTAATCCAATTGAGGCACTAACCAGCTACCAAAGTTTGCACAGTTCAAGCAGCTGCAGCTCAAATAAGGCCCAAACTGCACTGCTAGAAAATATGCCTGGGATTATAATAATTGAACAGGCAAAAAGGCGAACTCGGCTAAATCTATAAGTCAATCTGTATTTAGCATTAGGTCGCCCAACATTTTTACTCAGCAAATTTATATTTTTTTAAAATAGTTTACATAGCGTAAAGGTTTAGCTTATTGTTTTTAAAATTATAAAAGGCAGGCAGTCATTTTACTCTGATGCTAACAATAAAATTTATTTAATTTACTTTTAAATACTTATGCACATAATAATTATAATTCAATTTTAACTTAATTTAATATAAGTTTACAATTAGAAACAACAATTTAAATTATGTTACGTTGTTTTTATGCTTTTCATATTTTGTTATTACAACTGTGTAATTTATTTTATTATTACAACAGCTTAAGCTTAGTCAAGTCGATCGCGCCAGCCTTTTAGTTAGAACGACCTTTCACTCTTGCTGACTGAGCAAGAGACTGACGTGCTTTCTTTCCTTTTTCAAACGCTTAGCAGCGCTGCTTACGACGTTAAGGCAGCGTCGCACACGATCAGCTGCGTTGCAGTCGTTTGCATAAGCTTCGGGCCATAGCGAGGCGAGCACTTAGCCGAGCGCGAGTTCGATTGCGCAACAGCTGTGCTCATATCACCCGATCGCTCATTAAAGACTTTTTTCATTGGCTCAGCTGCAGTCGTTGCAGTTGTGTGTGTCGGCTTCGGGCATAGCGAGGCGAGCACTTAGCCGAGTGCAAGTTCAATTGAGAATCGCTAGCTGAAGTATTTTTTGATTGGCTTACGCTGCGCTGCCTTATCGCTTATCACGTGATCGCTGCACTATGGAACTTTTCCATTGGCTGCTGCGCTCTTTAACCAGCTGTAAGTTTGAACAAGTGTTTATCATATTTTAAATGCTCTGGCGCACAACTTCTGTACAATTTGAATATATTTTAATATTAAATACATGATCTTCAGCTGTATTGCAGTAATTGGCTCTCTTTTATTTTTCGCTGCAATTTTATTTTACACTAATAAATAAATGCTTGACTATATTTGCTAAAGCATAACATTCAAGTTCAGCTACGCTGAATTAATCACTAAAGTCTCAATGCAAAAGCTTTTATTAGCATTAATGCAGCATCAAATATAAATAATCAAATATGCCTATATGTTATTATATATTTATTTCAAGCACTTTCTCAATTACAGCACACATTACTCTCACACATTCATATCCTTCCGCACAGTTAACCCTTGTTGAATTTTGTGCAGTGTACGAAATTGTTTTGGACTACGTCTGGCCTTGGTTCGTCGCCTCTGGGCATATATGAGTGCAATAAACATAAATAGGCATTATTTATTTATGTGAGCGGCTGGAACTTTGGGGCTTACTTCTATTTGATGATGTATTAATTTCTCTCAATATGATTTCACTGCAAATATTGCTGAGCTGGGCCCGAGCGGCCGGCCGGCTGGCCAGGCAAGGCTCTGGCCTAAAACTGTGCAAATTTGCCTGCACATTTGGCCCTGGCATTAGTTTAATTGGTCCAGGCTTTGTGAAATTGGCAATCGGTTGGACTAGGGCTTCAACTGAAGCTGCTGCTTGCTTCCTTGGCCTAATTGCACTTTTCGCTTGAGGAGTTTTCGCTTTTCCTAATGGCATGAAACGAGTTCAAAGAGCGCTTTTTGGCTGGGCATAGCTTTGTGTGGGGGACACGCTTAGTTTTTCATTAGCCAGAGGCTAAGCCTTTTGATGACCGCCTTTTAAGTCTAATTAACTGCTAATAGACAATAAATCATAATTACTCAAATTTGAGTGACCGTGCGATGAACAATAAAGCCGAGACGCTCATGCACACGTGCACACACACAGACACACACACACAGAAAGGCACAAACGCACATTGAAATAAATTTATTAATATGCTGAACTAGTTGGCAAGCTACGAATAGAAAATGCGCTAACTGAAGAAAAAATAAAATAAATCAAAGCTGCATAATACGTTGGAAGTTTATAAATTATATTTAGCTAGCTAAAACTATAAGATAATTATAAATTTCTATTGAATCTTAAACTCCATTTATTAATAGAAAATAGCCTAAAGCTGTTTTATTGTTTTGATTTAAGGCTCAGTTTTAAAGTCAAGATTCAAATTTAATTGCGTATTAATTAATGCTATGTACCAAAGCTAATAAGCTGCCCAAGCCTGAGCTTTAGTTTATAGAATAGCTCAAAATGTGTGATTAAAATTTAATTGCTTATGCTTGCTCATGCTTGCTCTAGTCAACGTATCCTTTTAACCGATTTGCCTTGATTAGTGTATAACAATGCATAAATAAAGTGTGACTAATGCCTATGGCGGCGCCCAGACGACTCATAGTAACAACAACAACAACAACAACAAAAAGGGCAATAATAATACGATTTGAAACGACAAACAACAACAACAACAACAGTTCACAAAATGTAACTGCAATCCATTAAACAATAAAATTCATTTATTATTTATTATGATTATACTTGGGCTATTGTTTTTGTAAGAGGGCTGAGCGCAAGCTTTAAGTGGTAATTACACTGAGCTGCCACGCCCACAACCTTAGCGCACACACACACATAAACATATGACAGAACCGCTTGAAGCTGAAATGGAAATCATAAACATGAAGAGCTAACAGCGGCTGGCAAATGAGCCGAATAGCCAAGCAGGCAGGCCAAAATAAAAGTGTGGAGAGCGGGGTAAGAGCAGGGAAGCAGATCATAAGCGTAAAGTGCTCTGATTCCGTTGTTGGACAGTCGGCTCAAGCGTAACAAATGCAATAAAGGCAAACGGACGGAAGAGAGTGAGAGAGAGAGCTAAGAAAAGTAGGCAACAAATGGCGACGACAACTTGTGGCAGAAAAAGAAAAACGAAACTGAGTGAGTGGGAGGCGAGCATAATAATAATTCGTAAATTGATTGTGTTTAGTGAAGTTTGAATAAATTCACTCAAACAGCCTGGACGAAGAGCTCGAGCTCGAGCTGGGCAGGATAATCCACTAAAATTTACAACAAACGGAAACAGCAACAGGAAGGCAACAATAAATGCCCAGAGAGCGAGAAGCGAAGACGAAAGCGTAGCAGAAAATGTAGCAAATAAAAATAAATTCTCTGCTTGTTGGCTGACTGGCTGGCTGGCTGACTGGGCTAACTCCCGGACATAGTGCTACAGCAAAACAGCAAAAGCCAAAGGCTCAGCCAGCGAACATATGCGCGTTGATGAGTTACGAGAGGAGCAGGGGGTGGGGCGTGGGACAGCAAGGATAACGCGCATAGTAGTAGCGCTTATAAATGAAATAAAAATGGAAAGCAAAGCAAAACTTATGACTGTCAGCAGATAAAGCAAAAGCTACCAGCCAAGAGGACAACAGCAGCAGCCCAGCAAGGATGCTCTAGTATTTTTTGCTTGCTGCAGTAGAGACTATCAAAGTGAAATGCTAAAGCAGCCAAAAATCCACGAAATAATGGCAACATAACATGGAACAACTGTGACAACAACACAAACGAAGTGGCGCCAGCAACAGGAGCTTAGATGGTGTGTAGTGTGAAGCTTGAAGCAGCTGCTAGCTTGGCTACGGTGTTGGCATTGCCATTTGGTGTCATTTGGCATCATCATCAATATGGCTAAAAGGACAATGCGTTAAATGCACACACACACACAAAAGACACAAAAGGCGAACAGCTTCCGCTATCTGCGTATTCTACTGACAGCTGGGCAGTGAGTGCGCATATTTTGGGCCAGCTCGACTCGCGTTACAATTGCAACAAAAAAGATACAGATACAATAAAAATAAAAAGAAAGACAGGCAGGCAGGCAGGCAGTCATACCGTTATACCATTAAAGCACTTACAATGCTATTCATTGTGCCTGCCTCGCTCTGCTATTGTATGGCAAGCATTTGATTTTGATTTATATACAGTAAACGCTGGCCCAAGCACAATCACTTGGCTTGCTAATATGGCTAAAGCTGTGAATGCTGCGGCGGCTGCTGCTGCTTGCGCTGATTTGATTTATGTGCTGCGGTGACTTAGTCAAGACAAGAACCTCAGCGCTTGCATAAAATATTATTGCATGCTTTTGAGCGCGCCATGCATAATATAAAAAAAATGCGTTAAGCGTTTATTATTTTAAGCCCAAAGACATGCCGTTATTTACAAAATGATTTATACGCTTAGAAATTAATTTAAAAATTAACGCGCTTGCCATTCACTTTGCTTGACTTTGCATTCATTGCCTTAAAACCAAACCTCAGTCTATAAATATGCAATTTGCCATTAGCTTGTGGTTGCCCAAGTGTCACTGCAGGTTAATAGATTTTTAGCTTTGCAAAAAGCTCTTGGCCAGCTGCATAACAAGAGGTCAGAGCAAACAACTCAGCCAGTTGGCATATATAGAACAAACGTAAAAACAAGAAAAGTGTCAGGCCCCAAAAGCTTAAGCTGCAACTAAGCCTGCTAACAACGAAACTGCAATACACTACAAATAACTGCATTAATTGTTATATATAGCTTAAGCTTAAGACAAGGCTGAAATTTGAAAGCTGCAATATTTAATTGCCCCACCCACTTGAAATGTGGAAACTCTTTGCTATTGCGTGAGCATTAAGCTCTTTCACTTTTATTTTATTTTTTTTTTTCTGACCAACAGGCTCAGGCTGTACGCCTTTTACTTTTGCTTGGCCCACAAGGCTGCGGGGCACAAGCTTTATTACAATTTGCTGGACTAACAACAACAGTGACTGCAAAAAAAAAAGCAGGCAAGGCAACAAATACGAAAGGCAGGAACAGCAGCTAATGGATTCTATTTAACTTCCACTGACTGCTAATGGATTTTTCTTGACCCCAAATGAAAATGCGCATCGAAATGCGATTGAAAAATGCTTATAAAAAATAGAAAAGCAAAAGAGCCAAAGTATAATGGAGCATTGAAGCAAGCAAAGAAGAAAAACACAAGGCAGCAACGCAAACTAGAGTTGTTATAAATAAGTTCGTACGAACTGTATTCACATAAATATTAAAAATAATAAAATACACAACATAATTCAAGGAATTATATAAGCAATTGTGTTTCGCATTGAGTGAACTTAGACTAGTTACTGGAACTATCAATTGAACTGCCGTGCTCAGTGCTAGTGAAAAATAAATGAATTTAAAATTGGCAAAGCAAACTGCAAGACATTGAGTAGTTCTTAAGTGTGGGGGTGGGGTGGCTAGATTGCAATTAAAAAACTGCTGTACAACTGAACTGCTTTTGTTGTTTGTCATTTTGTTGCAAAATTTAAAACTTTTTGAGAAATTTATTTCATTTGGCATTTTAGTTTTTACCTTTTCTCTCTTCGCCTGCTTATTGTCCCTTTTCGCATGACAATGAAATGGAAATTAAAATTGCCTGGGCAACATTTTAACGAGCCAAAAGAAAAAAATAAATTTAAGCTAATTATTACAAATATTTCTTAATTTTATGGGCAAAGAGACGACGCCTTGAAAGGCAAAAATAAAAGTTCTGCTTGAACAATTTTCTTTACGACTTGCCAACGCGAACGCCTCAAATTATAAAGCAGAAATAATACAGGCAAGCAGCTTTTTTTATTTTTTATTTTTTTTTTTTTTTTGGTGTAGGTGTAACACAATGCAACACTTTTCTGAAAATTCTCTCACCAAAGCGAGCCAAAGGCCACAACGCCAGAGAAAATGAGAGAGCTCGAAGGCGAACTCGAACGCAAGAGTGAAATAAATCAACTTCCGCTTGGCTGAAGCGAGCGCAACCTTCTCGACATAACTGCGAAGCGCTCAGGCAATCATCATCAGAAATTTGAAACTGCCCACCACCTGTGGACAGTCACAGTCCCAACTTAGGAGCGTCGGGGAGACTCCCAGTTCCAGTCAGCGTAATCTTCAAGTGCAACCACCACCAGCACCAGCAACCAAACCAACTGGCAACTGTTTCAAAGTCGCAGCGCGTCAGTTCGTTACGCTTGAGCTGCAGCAATGTTAACGCCAACGCAATGCTTTGCATAAGACTTTGAAGCCCAGCTCTGGAGTCTGATACTGACCTATCCCTAGCATTATAACCAGCGTCATCAACATGCAACTCCAGCAGCATTTCCTCAAGAGTTCATAGAGATGAGCTCGTGAATTCATATGTAAGAAAAAATAAAGGAAAATAACGAATGAAGCGACTTTTCAAGCTATTTAAATACTAATAAGTAAATAATACATTTTAATGTTGATTTCAAAATATTGCACATTCGTTTATAAAAATAGACCAATAACAATAACAATTGACATTTATTGAACTATAAGTATATAATGTAAATTTTTGAATTTTAAAAATATTTTTAAAATATTCTAATAATATTATATATATTATATTAATAAAATTAAAGCAGGATATCCTATGAACAAAACTAAATTTGATAAGAATGAAATTTTAATTTCTTATAACAAATTATTTTGTAATTTTATCTTAAGCTTAAAAACAACATTTTGTATAATTTAATTTCGACTGATTTCCACATTCCGATTCATTTTTATACAATTAAAACTCTTTTAAATTTTATTTAAAATTTAAATTTTTATAGCTTTAATTTAATCTAACCACATTGCCATCTCTAGTTCCAACCCTCGACTCTCATTTTGATGCGCGTTAAAGTTGCTCGAGTTCAAGTCATCTTCCATTGTCTTCCACGCTTCACACAATACATTACACACACACACATATAAATACACACACATACACATGCAGACTGGCATACACTTACGCGATAATCATTTCACATTACGGTAAGATAATAATTTCATTATGTATTTTTCATGTTATTAATTATATTGTATGGCATCGAGTTCCTGGGCGCTGACTCGACCTCAAGTGAAAATAGTGGGAAAATAATTATCGGTCTACAAATTTTGCTATCATGCTGATAATTATGCGCCAGCTCCTCCCCGCTTCCCGCTCCCCGCTCTCCCCTTTGCTACACATCTTCTTACTTTATTACATAAAGGAAGTTTGTCGTTGTATTATAAGTGGAAGACGATGCGCCCATGTGTATTATGCCTTTGTATATATCGAGGGGGAGAGGTCAGAGCCACGCCAGACAGTTCAAGCTATGGCTAATGGCATTTGCGTGTATGCAATGAGGTTTTTCTTTTTGGGCTGCTTGCTATATTTTTGTTACTTTCGTTAGATGGTTATTTAATAGCCAAAAGAAAACTCAAGATCAAGGCAAAGCCAGCGCTTTGAGACAATTTCCATTAGGGTTACACTTTGGGGTTGATTTTTATCATTTTAAGTGCGTCAAAGAGATTTTGATAATAACTGAAGTACTATATATATGAATTGTGTGGCAATAATGTGGGAATGGCATTGAAAATTTGATATCATTAAGCTTAGAGCAGCAACAAAATGAGTTTGCTGATTAAAGTGGGGGAGAGACTTGAATGCCTTTAGTAATGATCTAGTAATAATAAGCAACTGTCTTTGATTTGAAGATAAGTTATCAGTTATAAATATTTTGTAGTCAACATTGTATAAATAAACATTTAAATTAAAACAAACTATTAAGGTGTAATGATCTAATAATACTAAGAAATTATCTTTGATATAAAAAGAATATACAAATATTTAATTTCAATTATTTTGTAACTATTAAAGTGGGAAAGATTTTTCTAAAGCATACAAATGTTTTTAGTAATGATCTAAAAAAAATAAGAAATTATATATAGTATAAAATAAATAAAACAAATATTTAATTTTAATTATTTTGTTAGTGAGTTCACTAAAGTAGAGGCAAGAATTTTCTATAGCTTACAAATGTCTTTATAAAAAATGTTCTAATTTAGTTTTAATTATTTTGCAGCTAACATTACATAAATAAATCTTTTACTCACTAATTTGATATATATTTTTATATAATATTTTAAATTGCTGGTTAGCTGCATTGGCAATTGGTTTGCTCTCTGCTTTGGCTTGAGGTCATCATTAGGCAGCAAACAAATGCATTTATAATTACTTTGGCTACAATGCAACTGCGGTTTGTCCTAATTAACGATAATATTTGTAATTTGCTTCAACAAACTTTGACTACACTTAAATCGAGGCTGGACTCACGCCCTTTGCTCACACTTTAATTGCAGCGGCGCCGGCCTGGGTTAGATCTAAGTGGCGCCCCTTGCTTGCAGCTTGGAGCTGCCAGCTACCAAAACTGTTATACAATGCTGCAAGCTGTGGCAACCGCAGACAGCAATTAATCAAAGTGTGTGTGGGCTTCGAAAGGGAAGGGGGGGAGGGAGCCACATCATCAATGCACTTGAATAGTAAAATAACTTGGCATGGCGCATGTCAAATTCACAGCTCGCAGGTATTGAGTAAATTCAAATGCACTTGCCGCTTGCCACTTGCCACAGTGCCACAGGCAGTTGTTGCAACAATTGTTGTTGCTTATTTACAAGCTAGCCGCAAATGAAGTCGCACATACAAACACAACAAGTTACGCACAATTGCGCAGACAAGCCAAACCCAACCCCAACCCCAACCCCCCGCTCACTATAAGTTAGACTGAGACTTTCCACGCTGACTCAACTGTCGAGGTGAAGAAGCCAACAACAGCAATTATTAAGCATATAACAATTGAGAAATTCCCACAGTTTTGAGCACCGAGCGTCTCGCCCGCGCCCTCGCCCTCGCCCTGGGCCATTCAACCCTCATTCACACACACGCTACGCTCGCTTGCTCTTGGCTCTTGCTCTTGCCCCATAGCCCAAGAGCTCTAAAAACAAAAGCAACAGCTGTGTAAGCATTGCCAGGAAACAGCGCAAAGGGAGGTTTTGCGCCAGGAACTTGTTGAGCTGGACGGGACATCAATGTATTCCGTGCTGCTTCGCTGACTTCTTTGGTCAGCTCTGCACTGGGCAATTGTCCTCATCAACATTACCATCATAGTTCCATCCAGACAGACAGACAGTCAGACAGACAGACAGACAAACAACCTGTTAACATCAGCATTAAATGTGGGGAACCAGGTCCGTAACTAATTCAATTGCCACCCTGAGATTTCGACCAAACGTCGCCCCACCAGCTCGTCTGTCTTTTAACATTGACATAATAAACAAAATCAAATTTCTAACAACAAAAAGGGTCCGAGAGCAGGTAAACAAACTCGCTAAAATAACAACTGTCAAGGGTCACCCCAAAAGGTAAAGCTGCGTTTTAGCTCTACCAGTGGGGGAGGGGTGGGGAGGCAGCTTGGGCGCCTGCTTTGAAGGCCAATTAATTGCACTGCACAGTTGCGGGGCTTCTGCAGTCAAGTTGATCCACCTCAAAAGTCTACGCCGCTCACAAAAGGAAGCCACAAAGCTTCAGCTGAAAGCAAAAACGAGCGCGAGAGTTAACCACTTTAATAAAAACACCACAACTTTAGAAAATACTGGCAATTTAAATAAAAAATTAGGTAACTGTTGTCAATTAATTTTATGAAATAATTTGTACATTTTATTGTTAGTCTGGGTCTGTTTGACTCTTCCAATCTTTAAGCTTATCAAATTTAAATACTTTTAAATTTAACTTTAAATATTTTTTGTTATAATTTTCTTTTATTGTCTACTGTTCATAGTTAACATTAATTAAATAAATAAAATCTAATTAATTGTCAATTATTTTCTATACTTGTAAATTGCTTTATTATTTATATTTTACATAAAACTAATTAAAATATTCAATATTTAAACAATTTTTTAGCAAGTTCTATTTTTAAATTTATTATATATTTATTTATTTATTAGTACCCAAAGCTCCAGCAAATATTAAATAATTTTAATTCCAATCATCAAAGCAAAACTTGGACTAATATTAAATATAATTTTTAATTACTACAAAATGCAATAATGATTATTGCTTAATTAATTTCCCTAACTTTTCATATTTCTTTACCCGCACAGCAATAACAATAATAAATGTTAGCCTAAAAATTATTAAAATATCATTTGTTGACATTTGAATAAATATAAATTGAAATCATAATATTGAAATTTGTTCACATTTAATTACTGGCAACTCAGAATTCAGGATAATTTGCTTTTAATTAATTGCGCTTAAATTCAAAGATACG